>NW_025783079.1:0-30740 GCF_021130785.1 Homalodisca vitripennis | reverse complement strand
CTATTTAATCACCTTAATAGTTTAGAACATTAGTTTCAAAAAAAGACGTAAACTTATATAATCACTTCAAATTAATACTAGTGATTTTAAATGAATAACATAATGAATTAAACATAGAATGTTTGCATTTGTCTAAAAAATATTGCTATTATCAAACTCAAAAATGCATTTAATTTGGTTCTAAATATAACTTTTTAAGTTACTGTTACTCTTGATCGGTTTAAAGTCTCTAAGTGAAATCGCATATCATTAACAACCTCACCAGTTGTAATGAATATTGTACGTGGATGGACATGAGTAGATAATTTATAATAATAGGATTTAACTATATAGGACACCATTCAAAGTTATTATTTTGTTAAATATTTATTAATAATTTTGCGTTCAAAACAAGGTAGGATTATGCGGCAACAGGTATTGTAAATAACAGGCGTAACAGGCTTTACGGAGATTGGAGCAGGAATTTTCATATACTCGTATATACATAAAACTATTATACTCGAGATGTCACTACCGAAGGGCAGACACGGAGTCGTACAAAAAAACATATTTTACTTACTTCCCCTCCCCCCAAATGTTATAGGTACAATTTTATCAGTCTTTTTAATGTTGATCTTAAATGAAGTAAATCCAAATGGTTGGGCATGAACCAACATATAGCTCATTATTTTCTAATTAGAAATGAATTTTTACAAACAACATCTGCAAAGTAAATTTAATCTTCCACTTAAAATATTTGGATCCTAATTTTAAATGTTTATCACTAGGAGACGTATCCGGGCTGGCAAAATGATTTCAATGAAGTATCGTGCATTTTACTGGCCACTCTGTTACTAACACGCTTATTTTATAAACATTTAGTTAGTCACCAAAATGTAACTTCTTTACACCCGATTTAGAGGTCTATTCATTCTACTCTTACGATGGATGATTATATATTATCAGGACACGGTTTTAAAAATGTAATGTATTATTATGGTGTACCAAGGTCAGTTTTTGGAAATACATTTAACATAGTATAATCTTACATTAAAACATTTCCCATTCAATGCTCAGAAACATAAAGTCAAATTTATAGAGTGTATGTATCTAAAACAAGTATTATTATTAAACCAGAGTTTAGTATAAAATATAAACTTTAGGCAACATAATACAAGTAACTATTTGCATCTACAGGATTTTCTGATTCAGCCGTAGTATTACAACTCTGGATCCCTCAGTAAGCTGTTCCAGTATTCTGTATTAGCATGTTGTGTGTGTCTTACTGATTCTGCAAAATGCTAAAACCTCTACTGAAGTGGAACTTGACTATTTATAATGTTCAAGTTGCAATATTGTGTGAAGTTCTTTATTTAAAACTTAATGAAAGGGTTTAATCTATATTATAGTGTAAAAAATATTATTACTTTGAAACAGTATTCTTTTTGGCAATATTCATGAAACTTCGTCGTATTTAGTGTAGCAAGCAAATAATACCAGTAAAAAAATAATCCTTTTAACACTTTTGCAGTTTTTTATTTTTACACTGTACATTTCAGATTTCAAAAAATCAATCTTGAATTATTTATAAGTTAAAGTTCAAAGGTTTTTTTGTGTTACTTATATCAGATACTTTTTCGAGGCTAGTATATATATATATATATATATATATATATATATATATATATATTTACAGCTTGTTTTTGTTTCGTATATAACCAAGCCTTTACAATTTAGTCAATTAGTCTATTAAAAAAACTGTTGACGGAAAAAGACTGAGATATCTCTTTACGGCAATTTTTAATATGTATTGATTATTGTTCCTACAACACTATTAAAGAGTTTCCAAATCGTTTTCATCTCAAACGATTGATTGTTTGTATAAGAAGTACGAGTATAATAATTGTTAAAATATTATCTTTAACCAGAATCTGCTTAGGAAACACACTGCTTACATAATTTACATTTATTTTATGAAAATGGAAATAACTTTAAATGTTTCTACAAAAGTCGTACCTAAATTCTAAAACAAGTCATACCTACATCCAATTGTATAAAATATTATTTGATAAGAAACAAGCTGTTAAAACTAAACACAGAAATAACCGTTATCCATTACATAAAACATTTTCTATTTTTATACTTTCTTCATATAATTTGGTCACTGAGGCCCAAAATTAACCCATTATAAGGACCCAATGTTGTCAATTACCCCTAATTTATGGAATGTAAGTAAAAACAGTTTAACTATTGATTTATAAAGTTTTGATGCATGAAGATGCTTTATGTGACCACAACTATCAACGGAGATGAGTTAAGAATATTCCGTGGTTTTGTTTTATTGACATAGTTTATTCATTATATGGTATGTATTAACTTAAAAAATATTATTATTGACAAAAATATTAGAGATGTTTTTTGTAAATTTGGTAAGTTTCTAATTAACCCCAACAGATAAAATTTTGGAAAATGTGTTTTCACTATTTAATAAATTTTCATATTTTTAGGAGCCACTTCTAACAGTCTACCAAACCGGACACGGAAATTAGTGTTAATTATTTGAAAGGTTGTAGGTTGCTAGTATGGTTTGTATGTTTAAAAAAAACTACTATTATTTTTAGTAAATCTTGCAGCCCTCATTTGCAAAATAAAAATTGGCATGAAGGGCGGTTTGAGTTAAAACGTTTTAAAATCAATAGCAGAAAACAAGAGAACAACTTTTCTCATTTCGACTGCAAATGAAGCCGAAACTTCCTAACTTGGTTTAACTTTGTTTAATACGCCATATCTTCGGTTGTTTCACACTCCATTTAGTACTAAATGACTTTTTCGTATCAAGTATCTCTCCATTATTGTTACAATCGATTTCGAATACATTTATTTAGTAGTTGCATTGCTTTCTTAATTCAGATATTTTATATTTTCAATTAAATATTAATTTTATAAAAGTTACGCTGCATAAGTATCCTGGCACGTTTGTGAGTATAGGCTATTGCAGTTAAAGCAAATTTAATAATTATCAACTAGTTTGACAGATATATCGTGTTCTTTCACTTATGAAATTATTTTTATGAAATTAGTGGTGAGAAATTGAACTGCATCTAGCAACATCTATTTGCTAAGATATTGTGAGATGCATGTTAACATTTCTACGGTAACAGCCTTTCTGACCGTACGAAGCAGTGCTATAGTTAACACTGTGACAATTCGGCTTTTTAATTAACTAAGTTCTATGACGTAGGTTTAAAATGCTCATGTCATGCCCTCATGGAAGCCTTGTCAGTAAGAAGGATGTAGAATCTTGGAGCATTGGAAAAAAGGTTTATCGTACTATCACTAGTATAAACAAATTTAACATTTTCCAATATATAATTTTTATTTTGTTCAAGGCCTTTCTGAATCAAAGATTCCATCATCAGGCACTTCACAAATTATCAAAAGTTTACATTTTAAAATAATAACTAATTTTATAATAACATATGGTTAACAATTTGGATATATGGTTAGCCAGTATAAAATATTTAATCAGAATTACATTTTTAATTTCTTTATAAATTGAGATGAGAGTAAAACTGAAATTGTGAATTGTTCCGTCTTTATTGTTGATAAGTTTTTCTTGATTTGTGTTAATGTAAAATGTTTCCCAAGCATTTAAGTGTATTGTGTTAGTAACTTCTTTTAATAATCGTAAATTTGTATTAGAGATGGTGTGGTCCAGATTCAATACAGTGATTCACCACAGCAGATTTTTTCATTTCTTCCATATTTTATATGTGCAAAGTGTTCTTTGAATCGTGTCTTGATGTTCCTTTTAGTTTGGCCAATGTACAATTTTATCACATTCGTTGCATTTAATTTCATAAATTCCTGATTTGTTTTTCGAATGTGGTTTTGTCCTTGGGATTTCCTAATATTTTGTGATAATTTGTTGTTTGTTTTATAAGTTGATAGATTTCTTTGTATGCTTTTTAAAAATTTTTTGCAATTGATTTGAAATGTAACTGTATGTTGTACAGATGTATTCTTGTTTCTTATCTTGAAGGAGGAGTAATGTTTTTCTAGATTCTCTTAATTTTCTTTTGATTGATTTGTTAAGTATGTTGTCAATAAGTTTTGTGGTGTAAACCGTTAAAAATAGCAATATCTTTTATGTAGTTTAAATCTTTGCTGTAGTTATCGATAGATAGTGGTGTATTCAAAAGTCTGTAAATCATTGAGTTAAAACTAGCACTTTTTTTTGTTGAGGTGGATGGTTAGATTCGTTGATAATAAATCTATTTTATATGTGTCGGTTTCCTGTAAATGTCAAATTCAAATTTTGATTGGTTTTCTAATTACTAAAACATCTAAAAATGGTATACTATTGTTTTGCTCAACTTCATATGTAAATTTAATTGTAGGGTAAAAATGAATTTAGGGTCTAGATAAAGTTTTGTAGATTTTAATTCTTATTAAATATTGCGAATACATCGTCAACATATCTTATCCACTTTCTTGGGAAATATTTCATTTTTGTTTTGGCCGTAGTTTCAAAATAAGTAAGAAGGATATTCAGTAAACCAATAAGTGCTTGAAAGTGATAACATTTTGTTCATGAATTCTCTAGCAGGCTTGATCAGTCAAGACCTATGTATATAAATAAATGGAAACGTGCAGTTCCAAGGCGTTTTTTTTAATAGCTTTAACAGAATATTTTCGTGTGGATTAAAATACTGTAAATGAACCAAATTGTTCTGTACTGCTACCTATTTAAACTAACAATATGGTGCCACTGAATAATTTAAGGATTGAGTTGCTAAACATAAATATATATTCAACGCTGTAAAACCTATTACTTATTTTGAATTCATTTAGAATAGGTAATAATTACAGTTCGTAACTATGTTTAATCTAACCAGATTCATTTCAAATTAACATTTAAAATTAAGGAAAAACCCTATTTTTTACTGGACGGGTTTTTACCATTATTAGTTAACAAATATTAAATATTTATTGATCTAAATTTCAATATCGTTAAAAGTAGTATTGATAAAATTCGATTCAAATCCTTCGTTTAGTTTTATATTTATAGGAAATGTTGTGCTAACCATTTTAAGTAATAATTAAATTTGAAATTTTATGTCAACTAACCTGCTTTTATACTCTACACCAGTGAAATTATAATTATTTCCATTGCTGTACCTTATTTAATTACAATTTTTTCCAAAGCAATTGATAACATTTTATCTATGATATTGAAATATTTGTTTTCTCTGAGGATTAATTAAAATTTATTAAATAGACAAAGGATATTCTGATTATATTTAGCCATATGTTTATAATGTAATTTATTAAGATTTAAAAAAATAGTTATTAAATTTTTGTTTAAATTTATATACTTTGGTTGTAAGGACCCTTATTTGTCCCCGTCCTTAATCCTCACCCTTTCTAATAGAAACCCTGTTTACCAAAGTGCAGTTTTCCTTATTGCCCTTGACCTTTTTATTTTCCGCCTTCCACTATTACCGACGTCCTGTTGTTCCTAACTTATCTTATCTTAGCGTCTCCTCCCACGGCCCTACGTCTAGCCCTAACACCCCTTCGTTTTCTTTTCCGCCAATAAATCCTTATTCCCGCTACACCTAAAACATCTCCTCTACTCCCCTCCCTATCCGTAAACAACCAGCGTCGTCCTAATTTCCCCTGCGTCGTGCCCTACTTCCACGTACCTCTTTTACCCTGACCTTTGCCCGCACCCTAGCGGTTATCCAGGTTTCCGCTTACCATTATACGTTTCCTATCCTCGTGTCCTGCTAATCCGCTTTGGGCGTCGCCTTCAGGTAGTCGGCGTCGTCCTATACATACTTCCTCTTATAATTCCTGTGTCCTTCGATTTCCGACGTTACAATAAGCCCTGTCCCTATTTTCCCACGATCAGTCCGGCCCCTCCGTCACTTGACCCCTACCCTGCGCCGCCGAATGAAACTTCCCGTTACCTTATCGCCTTCCGCGTCTTTCCCCATAAACCTGACCCTCTCCTAAACACTCCTACATGCCCACCTAATTCCTACCTCCCATACGTCCTGCAGCGCCGCTTTATACAAGTCGGCACTTTTTTCCCTATGCCGACGCACCCCTAACGACTCCATCCCTGCAATAAAGAATACGGTCAAGTATTCAGAAACAGCAGCGTCGCCATTTCAAACAGGTTTGGAACAGGCAGACCATATAACCCTACGGAGAGATGTTGCCGGCACCGCTGCTGGCAGCAGACTGACAGTATTAGGGGTTCTGCGCATGCGCCAACCTGGCTGCTATATAAGGGAGCCGATCACCAGCACAGCTCATTCGTTTCAGGGAGACCACCGCAGGAAGATCTCCGAGACCGACCCACGCTTCGCCACTATTAGGTAAGATAAGCGCCACTTCGTCTTTCCCCGCCTAGAGCAATCCAAGCGGAACCTTTCGCCTTGCGCTAGAGAAAATCCCAGCGCCACTTCGTCTTTCCCCGCTAGAGAAATCCAAGCGGAACCTTTCGTCCTGCGCTAGAGAAATCCGAGCGCCTCTATCCCCTCGCCCGCTAGAGTAATCCAAGCGGAACCTTTCGCCCTGCGCTAGAGAAATCCCAGCGCCTCTTCGTCTTTCCTCCCCGCTAGAGCGATCCAAGCGGAACCTTTCGCCCTGCGCTAGATAAATCCCACCGCCTCTATCCCCTCCGCCCGCTAGAGCAATCCAAGCGGAACCTTTTCGCCTTGCGCTAGAGAAATCCCAGCGCCTCTTCGTCTTTCCCCGCTAGAGCGATCCAAGCGGAACCTTTTGTCCTGTGCTAGAGAAATCCGAGCGCCTCTATCCCCCTCGCCCGCTAGAGCAATCCAAGCGGAACCTTTCGCCTTGCGCTAGAGAAATCCCAGCGCCTCTTCGTCTTTCCCCGCTAGAGCGATCCAAGCGGAACCTTTTTGTCCCTGCGCTAGAGAAATCCGAGCGCCTCTATCCCTTCGCCCGCTAGAGCAATCCAAGCGGAACCTTTCGCCCCTGCGCAAGAGAAATCCCAGCGCCTCTTCGTCTTTCCCCGCTAGAGAAATCCAAGCGGAACCTTTCGTCCTGCGCTAGAGAAATCCGAGCGCCTCTATCCCCTCGCCCGCTAGAGCAATCCAAGCGGAACCTTTTGTCCTGCGCTAGAGAAATCCGAGCGCCTCTATCCCCTCGCCTCGCTAGAGCAAATCCAAGCGGAACCTTTCGCCCTGCGCTAGAGAAATCCCAGCGCCTCTTCGTCTTTCCCCGCTAGAGAAATCCAAGCGGAACCTTTCGTCCTGCGCTAGAGAAATCCGAGCGCCTCTATCCCCTCGCCCGCTAGAGCAATCCAAGCGGAACCTTTCGCCTTGCGCTAGAGATATCCCAGCGCCTCCTTCTCTGTCCCCGCTAGAGACATCCGAGCGGAACCCTAGTTCCTTTGTTAGACCCTTTCCCAACGCTTTTATTTCCAAGTTACATTGTCCTCACTCCTCCTCATACCCTACTTGGAGCCTGGGCTGTGATGATACCGAGCGTCCGTGTTGAGTCCACTTAGGTTGACTCTGCTCTCAATCTGAGCCTTGGGTTTCCCGATTCTAACTACCTTCTCCCGACCCCTGGAATATTTTACCCCATTTCACGACTGAGTCTTTCTGGGTCAGTTACGTTACGTTTGCGAAAATTGACGTTACATGGTTACATTTTTCTCTGCAACATATGTGTAGTTATATAAGTTAAAATAAAAGTGATCACATTTTTATCACAACTTGTTTAATGTCTAAATGTGTTTAAAATTGAAAACAAAATAAAACAGGTTTATGATTATTTGCGTACGTTCATGCGTGCGTATACTTCCATATACCTAATTATATATTTAGTAATGTATGTATATGTATAATGAAAAATCACAGTAGTATATGAGTGATTTTAAGTGCCTTACATAATTCACTAATTCAGATTAGTTTAATTTATCAGAAAAGTAACTCTGAGGTGAGTATATCTCGATTATATTTGTATCAGTAACAAATTACTTAAATTAATTGTGTCTTTCTATTTGAGAAAAAAAATTTACTCAGGTCACGAAGATTGTTCTTTTATGCAAAGTCTGGAAATTGTTCCTGTTTTACAGACATTGGAAAGAACCGAGTTTTACAGCTCGATGTACAAACACTGTTCGGTTCTATTTATTTACATTGCACCGTGACACTGCAAAAGAATACAATATTATATATAAAACAAAATTATTTTAGCTACCTAGTTTGTAACAATAATACCTAGTGACTAAAATAATATTCAACATTGCTGTTATATCTCTCTTACAGTATGTGTATTTGTTATAATGCTTAATTATTAACACGTTCTATCACTTGGAGAAGGCAAAATCTCTCCTCTGTCTATCTTTCTGTATTGCGCAGAATATCTAGAGAATGACGTGAGTTATATACGTAAGGTTTAAATGGGTTTTCATTACGAATAATGGAAAAATTAATTTAAACTATTTTATTTTTTATATAAAAGCAACCGTCTCACAAGTAATACCTATAACAATAGACAGATACAATTACTTCGTAACTTACACATATCAAAATGCTAAATGGAACCAATGAAAACTTACACCTATTACACCGACAGATGTAATTACCACGTAAAATAAATCTATTATTACTGTAGATAACATCACCTATTTATTTATATTCATCGTAACTTAGACTAATTTCATATTATACCTTGAGCCTGTCATAACGATAGATGAAACCAACTCTTAAATTAAAAGCATCAAAAATATATTTGATGACATAACTATAGTTACTATCATCGGGTAACATAACCATCTAAAAATGCGATGACACCACCTCTTAGCTTTTATTTATTGTAACGCCCTCTTAAATTAGATATATCAAGACGTCAAATCCAACTGCCACGTTACTTACAATTATTACCGTAACGATAGATGAACCAACCTTGAAACTTACATCTATCTTTAATTGTAGATGTAACCACTTATGAGCTAAATTCTGTCATATTTATAGATGCAACCAGTTCGATACATAGTAGGCTTATATACATTAGGCTCGTGCATTTGTGTTTTATGAATAAAATAAGTGTATACTTTGGAAAAATATCTCTTTATCTAGATTACATTGGGTAAACCTGACAGGCCTCTTTTGTAGTCCAGTTGTCTCTGATGTCGAAAAGATTTAAAGTCGTTTAGTTTTAAATGTCTTTCTTTCGAATAATTTTGGATATAACCAGACGTATATGGAATCCATATTCCAGACATGAAATTAAATGACATTGTTGAACTTAAGACACTGCACTTAGTGCAAATTAATCTCAACATTTGGGGAACATATTAAACAAAAGTGCTATTAATTTACACGTAATTTGCTCAAAAATACATAAGGGCATTTGATTTTTTTAGTTAATGTAATAATTAGTGTAGCGTTATTAAAGCTAAATATTGGCAAATGATTTTAATTAAAACTTAAAGTAAATGAAAAATTGTAGGAAAGAAATATTGGGATTTAATTTTAAATTAGATTGTGAGAAGTTAAGATAAAAACGAACATGTAATACTGTGGCAAGTTAGTATTGGTAGTTTTAAATTATTAGGAAGGCGGTTCACTGCCGTGAATTGATCAGAACTTGTCTTGTTACGGCTATTGTTCTCCTAGTTGGATACAGCTGGGCCAATGAGAGAACACCGCGGATGTCCATCATAATTGATGGGAAGGAGAAGTATATAAGCGCCAGCTCATAGTTTTCGCCCTTCTTTTAGTAATTTTCTTAGATTAAGTTGATAACACTGTATTCCGTGTTTCTAACTTTTTTTCCGCGAGGGATTTTGAGGTAAGCACCAAATTTATTGTACGTTATATTGAAATAATCTTCCAGATCTGATATTAAATTAATTTTGTTGTCTTATTTTATTGAAATTAATTCATATAAACTACAGAGCATTCTGCATAATTAATTCTCATTGAAAAATAGAGCATAATAGAATCATACGAGTTACATTTGGTTCAAACTTGCAAGAAAAGTGAATTAAAATTGAACTTTGTTAATCACTTTAATTGAAATTTAGTAATTTATTAATATTTATTTGAAACTGTTTTATTGTGAATTATTAATTGGTAATTAATTGAACTTTAATAATTGTTTTAGAGAGATGTAATCTGAATTGCAAAGACTTGAAAGTTCAACTAGTGGAAAGGGAAGTTTTAATTTTTATTTTTGAAATTTGAGTGAACTTAGAAGTGAAAATTTGTATGTTAGTTATTTCCAATTGGTATTTGAGTTTTATTTATTTTTTTTTATTTAAGAAGAAAGCTCTGATTTTTAGTTTGATATATTTCATTAATATTTTGATTTCATGCCAAAGGACCTTAAAATTAAAAATTATTACTAAACGGTTTGTCAATTCTTTGTAGAAAATAGAGTGATAAAAATTATAAAACTTTAATTATAACTTTAACTAAAAATTATTAATTTTCCAGTGGAAAATAAATCCATTATTTTATTTTAGAACTGTGATTTTTATGTTAGACATACCAGATAATATTTAATCGTTAACAATTTAGTAATAAATTGTACTGAATATCCACTCGGAGCTTACTAATCAAAAAATATTTTATATCGTCTTGGATGTCTCTTTGATAATTTAAATATTAATATTCTGGAATATTAATATCTACAATCCAAGTCGTTATAGTTATGTAAAACAAACTCTATTCTTATAGTTTCTAAAGATGGTTACTGTAGTAAAAACGGTGTGTGTCTTGGCTTGTTCCTAAATAATTTGTTCTGGGTAACACATTTCCTAAGGAACATCCTTTAAGAAAATGTTTGCACCCGTTATTAAGGTTTCTGATTTCCAGTAATGGTTACATTTCCCGATTAACCGTTTATATTACGTATGTCTCTTTTGATTTGATTTTATGTTAGAGTTTAAATATATACGCCAAAATTTAGTTAAAGACAATTAATTTATATAATTTAATTCTAAATGTATCACAATTTAATTTGAATGTTTTTTAGTTCTATTACTCTGCATCGAGTAAAATAACGTTGCATGTACCATCTGCTAGTGATTTAAATAGCTGAGCGTTATGTATCGTGTAGCTACAAAAGTACAATTTCTATCACTCTTTGTTTTAACATGATATTTATAAAATAAATGACTAATAGAGTCGAAGTTTTGATTGGAGTTTCATTTCTATATTGGCAACACGGAGTTCTATGATGGTGCTTGACAGAGCATGCATTTAAGCTAAGCTTTATCCTACTTCAACATTGCTCTTTTAGGTAACCAAGATGGCAACAGTCAAATAGATTATTAAAAATGGAAACAAGGTCAATAATTTTATACGATTTTAACATGATTGCTTACTCGATGAGTAAATAGATAAAGAATTTTAGAATGTAAAAATATAAGTTAATAATCTGTGATAGGAATAGAATTTTCCGTATTCTTGCATTATAATAACCTTTCTACTGTAAACGGATTTTTTTTACTTAAGCACTGCTATGACATGAAACTCAATAAATATATATCTGAAAGTATCACGTGGAAAAATATCTTGAAAGATAATCTTTAGGCTTAAAGTATCGCATCAAATTAAATCAATAAAGCTTATTACTCAGTAGGCTCCCACAGTATATTTTTTCTGCCGGGAAAATGTAAGAATCTCTGCCTGTAGGATGTCTATCCGTCTATGTGTCTGCAGGACATCTCAACAATGATATGGGGTGTAGACATAAGAGTTCATTGATATATGTTAGGTGATCAATTACGTGGCTTTTATATGTAATTGATATGGATACCCAATTTCATTAAATAGTTTTTGTTTGTTTTATGTTAATTAAATGCGGATAAATTAGTTAAATCGGAAAATAATGTTTTTAATATTTAATAATTCTATGGACGTAAATTTATTTAAAATAATACTTACTTTAGATTTTTTCATTACAAATGGATTCGTAAAACAAGTTTTCCTACGAACTAGATCCAAACTATAAAATATGTCAACTATACAAGACAAAATTTGCAGAAAAATCTCTTTCGATATTTTTCCATGATTTATGCTGGAGATTAAAGAGTTTTGTAAGGCCATAAAAATCAAATTCGGTTCAGACGAACACAAAATGTAGTTTTCCACATAAATAAAAATACAAGTAGCTATGTTTATTTAGTTTGTTAAAAGTATTAGCTATTTTAAATATTATTTCAGACAGTAAAAAACGTTAATTTATTATACATATATATATATATATATATATATATATATATATATATATATATATATATACTTTTTATATATATTTACTTAACTCTAAGAGCAAAACCTTCGATGCAACAGTCTATTAAGCAAAAATTGTACTAGGTGTCAAAAGTTAAACAACCATACATTTTCTAAAGCACATTTGATCATCTAGTTTTCAACTCTAATTTGGGTTCATCCCCCTAAGATGATAAACTTTTATGTGCACAACTTAATTCTTATTTCAAACAAATCCATTTTATAAAGACAAATACCATATATTACTTAATAAATTTCCGACTAAAGAAAAGTTTTATTTGAGAAAAATTCCTTTCGTATTAACAGAATTTATTACTACAATCAGACAAGTAAGTTTTAGGTTAATAACACAGTGTACTATGACCTGCCGTACCTTGTTACGAGTTGAAATTGTGTTTAAGTATTATACTTGAGTAACATCACCGCTCTCTTTATTCATTTTAGCTCCTCTATATCTTTACGATCATGCATTGTTTACTATATATATATATTATGGAATGTCGAGTAATACAACTTGTATTTTTACACATATATTTTTTACCTTTGCATGAACAATTGTTGGACATGGTCTGGTATAGTATCTAAATATAATTATATTCCGTACTTGAAGAATATATAAAACAATAATGTATAAGAATATTAGTGAACATAATTTTATTTAATGTATATTTTTTTCCTCTGTATGCTTCTAGTCTGTTAGTAAGGTAGGTGTTTGTCTAAATATATAAGTTAACAACAATCTTAGTAATATTACCATGTATATGGGGGACAATTGTTTGTTGTTTCATGAAATTAATATTACAAACCGAAAAGGATATTTATTGATTTAATGCATAATAAATTAAATTCATCCATATAATGGGTTGTTTTTAAATGGTTTTGGTCTTACAGCCTTACATTTGTAAAAAAATAACATAAATCCAGGATATAGGAAATTATTTAATACAGGCTATTCTATTTTTAATTTTGATAAAATTTAAAACACTTGATTTTTATAATAAAATACTTAATCTCAAATATTACTCATGAATGAATAAAAAACAGTTTATGCGTATTAGATAAGTACTACTACTTTAATAATATGTCAATAAAATAAATAAAGGTGATATTTATAATCATAACACTGGTAAAATTTATATTAGAAGTTTGGGTTATTAGTTTTTGAGATACAAAATTATACTCAGGAAGAGAAACAACAAGGAATACATCGAGGCAGCTTATACTTATTGTAATTCCTGTAACTTATCGACAGTCTACTACCGACGAAATACTCGAGAATGTAATGGAGATTATTGGCCTGCCTCCTAATTCTGACGTGAACTCCTTAAGACAAAGACTGTCGGACCTGACGTTGCAAGAAAAACGTGTGTATAGAGAACTACCCGCACAACAACGAGTATATATCGGTCACGAGAACACGAATAGTTTTGAGGGATGTACGCAGAACCAACAAACAGACGCCGCTTTGTTAACAAACCCCAGGGGACATTCATTAGATACAGCAAATTTGTGTAATTTGGTACGCAAATGGAATATCCGCTTTGATGGCAGAAGTGATCCCATAGCGTTCCTGGAACGGTTACATGAACTGATTGCGGCATATGAAGTTCCTCCAAACCAAATTTTGAGATCACTCCCGGAAGTTTTTAAAGTGTATGCTCTTCTTTGGTGGAGGAATAATTGGGATTTATGGCAAACATTTGATGACTTTTGTCACAGTTTTGAACTCCAGTTCTTACCCTCCAGGCTATTATAAGAACTTGGACAAAGAAATACAAGACAGGACTCAAGGAGAGAAAGAAAGCTGTAGAGAGTTTATAGTTGCTATTTCGACTCTTCTGCGACGTCGTGGGGGCTATCAGGATCAAACTCGTTTGGATCGAATTTATAATAATTTGAGACCTGATTACCGATTTTACATACGAAGAAAAGACATTCGAAGTCTATCAGACTTACTTAGTCGAGCCGAGGAGTACGAAAGTTTACTGAGATATAGAGCAACATTCCGCCATCCCCCACCACCGTCACAATCGCTTACGCCTGAAACCGCTTACTATGTGAAAGGAAAAAGGAGGCTGGAATTTGTTGAACCAGTGCACCTGGAGACTTTACATCCTTTTCAGAAGAATGACATACAGGATCCACAAAGATCACGTGAAACTTATGGAATGAGGCAAAATTGGGACGTTAAAGAAAGACGTCTTGGTCCAGAGAGAAACCCTAGGAACAACGCTTTGCCGAAAGTACAGCGCCTTGATCATCTTGCCGATCCGGGACCTCGACAGTGTACGGATCAACGAAGAGAAGACTCTCGACGTCAAGGTCGGCTTCATAGAAAAGAATCATCTCTAGGAGAACGAGCTCCTCATAATCTCCAAGATGGGAGACAAAACTTGACATCCCAGGTAACGAATCCTAATCCTATATTCTCACTTTCCAATGAAAGGAAGCCGACTTGTTGGAATTGTGAAGAAGAAGGGCATGTATTTCGTGAATGTCCAAGACCTAAATATATACCTTGCTACTATTGTAAGAAGGAAAAGCAGCTTACAACAACATGTTCGTGCCGCGCGGGAAACGAATCACCGGCTACACGGACGGGAAGCCGTTTGAGTCGGTAAAAAGGAAGCCTACCACTTCCCAAGAATGGAACGACTGGATTCGTAGGGTTTCAAATGTTCCATCGAATCCGGAGAAGTCTTTAATGATTCCGGATCTGAGACCTTTCGTCAATATGTTAATATTTGGAAAATACTTTAAGGCCCTTATAGACACGGGGGCTATGTTGACCTTTATTTCACCCGAGGTAGCTAAATACCTTGATACGAAAAAATATACCTACTAGGAAAACGACTTTGAAAATCCATTTGGCCGATAACCGAGAAGTTGAGGTCAGAAATACGTATACATTTCCCTGTACTTTAGATGATAAAGAAACCGTCATAGAAGCGATACACGTTACCAAGTTATCAACTCCGGTGATCCTAGGAATGGATTACATTTCCAAGCTGAAATTAATTACAATGAACGTTGCGAGTAATGCAAATATAGAATCACCTATTGAAACCAAACCACAACTTTCGGCTATTGAACCTCTTACACCGGATGAAGAACTCAGACTAAAACAGTTTCTTAGACGAAGAATTGTCACTACTGGCTGAAGCATCTGGGCGTACAACGTTGGTTGAACATCAGATTTGTCTGAAAACGTCCCAGCCAATCAAACAACGCTACTATCCACGAAATCCGGCTATGCAAGACATTATGGATAAAGAAGTAGACGATATGCTCAAAGACGACATCATAGAAACTTCCTCTAGTCCTTGGTCTTCACCGGTTGTCCTAATCAAGAAACCGTCCGGAAAATATAGATTTTGTATTGATTTTCGTCGTGTAAACGAAGTTTCTTCTAAAGATGTTTACCCTTTGCCATATATCAGTGGCGTCCTCGATAAGTTACGAGAAGCAAACTATATCGCAACTCTGGACTTAAAGAATGGATACTGGCAAGTACCTTTACACATAGATAGCCGTCCCATAACGGCTTTTACGGTTCCCGGGCGGGGTCTTTTCCAGTTTAAGGTATTACCTTATGGTTTACACAGTGCACCAGCTACCTTTCAACGACTACTAGATACTCTCATAGGACCTGAACTAGAACCGAAAGCGTTTGCATATTTGGACGATATAATAGTACTAGGAAAAACCTTTGATGAACATCTAGAAATTCTGAGAGAAGTATTTCTTCGTCTACGCAATGCTGGTCTCAAACTTAATCCAGAGAAGTGTCAGTTTGGGAAAACGGAAATTACGTTATCTGGGACATCTTGTGAATCGATACGGTATTCAAACCGATCCACAAAAAGTACAAGCCATGCTAATGTTTCCCGTACCCACGAACTCTAGATCCGTACGTAGTTTTATAGGATTAATGTCGTGGTACAGACGCTTCATCCCAAATTTCGCCCGCCTTAGTGCTCCTCTGACAGCTTTACTAAAAAAATCATCTCGATGGGAATGGAAAGAGAAACACCAAGAAGCTTTCGAGTCCCTTAAAGAACAATTAAAGTCTGCACCGATCTTGGCATGCCCTGATTTCACTCAAGAATTTAGTCTACAAGTCGATGCTTCAGAATTCGGGTTGGGTGCTGCTCTCACCCAAAAGCAGGAAGGTCGAGAAACGGCAATAGCATTTGCCAGCCGACTTTTGTCTGATCAAGAAAAAAAGTTTAGTACGACGGAGAAAGAATGTCTGGCGTTAGTCTGGGGAATAAAAACATTCCGTCCGTATCTAGTGGGCTACCATTTTAAAGCCTTCACGGATCATCAGGCGTTACGCTGGTTACTGTCCATAAAAGAACCATCCGGGCGCCTTGGTCGCTGGGTTCTCGAAATTCAGCAATACGACTTCGAAATATGCTACAGAAAGGGAATCAACAATAAACTTGCAGATACATTGTCCCGCTGTCAGGCACCCCATGAAAACATAAATACAATGGAGGTGGCACAGGTTGAAAAGAGTTGGGCGGAAAGCACTCATTGCAACGACGAATGGTACGAATCCATGTACCGAAAAGTACAAGCTAGGCCACATAAATATCAAAACTTTACCATTCAAAATGGACTATTATATCGGAAAGTGTCTCAACGAAGACTTCCAAGAGGTTCTACGCTTCCATGGGCGTTGTGTGTGCGGAAAGAGGACCGGGAGAAGGTCATCGAAGAAAACCATGACGCACCAACGGCCGGCCATTTAGGTGTACGTAAAACTCAAACACGCATCCAACACACTTACTATTGGCCGGGATGGAAAAAGGAAGTGTGGGAATACGTAAGAAAATGTGAGAACTGTCAACGACAAAAAGAGGAGCAAAAGCCTCCACGGGGGAAAATGCACTTTAGAGTACCACAGGGGTCATGGCACACTGTTGTAGCAGATATAATGGGCCCATTTCCAAGATCAACCAAAGGTGCGAAGTACGTTCTAGTCGCTCAAGACACTTTCACAAAGTGGGTTGAAGTTGTTTCCCTCAGAAATGCAACCGCTAGGGAAATCAAAGAAAAATTTCGAGAAAATATACTACTGAGATATGGCTCCCCTAACGTCATCCTTACCGATAACGGATCACAATTTACGTCACAAATCTTCAGGAATCTCTCGCAAGAGTGGAATATTTATCATTCTTTTACAGCCCCCTATTCACCACAGTCAAATCCGACTGAAAGAAGTAACCGAACGCTAAAGACTATGATTCGCCAATTCGTAAAAGATAACCACAAGCACTGGGATAAATACCTTAGTGAATTTCGTCTAGCTATGAATACGGCAGCCCATAGTTCCACGGGCTTCAGCCCAGCCTTCTTGAATTTTGGACGGGAACTACGACTACCCCTTTCCTTCTGTCGCGATACGTTGGAAGAAGAGGGTCCTAATGAAAAGAATACCCCTCAAGGAAGATCCGAACATTTTAAGGTAATTCAGGAAATGGTACGCCAGAACTTACATAGGGCCTTCAAGAAACAAGCCTATTATTATAATCTGAGGCGACGACATCCCATGGTGCAGATAGGACAACAGGTATTATACAGACGACATGACCTGTCCGATTCATCTAAAGCATTTGCAGCCAAACTAGCCCCCAGGTTTGTGGGACCTTATACTGTCATCGGGAAGGAAGGGGAAAATATATTCCAACTTAGGTCGGATAGTGGACGACACGTAAGAGCTCATGTCAAAGACCTCAAACCCTACCTCTCATAGTCTCCTATCCTTTTGTTGCTTAGCTAGGATTGCGTAACTAATTCTTGCTTGGTATGCTTATGTTGCTTAGGTTTTATTAACTTTGTTTTGGCTTACAGGTGATGAAAATGGCTAAACTTACCAAGGACGACATGGCAACTCTGGCACCATCCAAACCAGTTAATGACAACATCATTAATGAATTTTTAAGACTAATAGAAGTGCGGAGCAGACAGGAGACAAAAGCAAAAAGGGTTCTGTGTATGAATACAAACTTTTTCTCCCGTTGGGATCAAAATAATGTAGGCTATCAGGGCGTAAAATCCTGGATAAAAGAAAATCCATTTATAATGGATATTGTTTTCTTCCCTGTTTTCATTCCAGGCCAAATCGGGCACTGGATCCTTATCGTCGCCCGGCCTAAAAAGCGAGACATAGTGTGTTTTGACTCTTTAGGAGGAGCACACAATCGACGAATGAAACAAGTCAAGGAATTCTTTGAGAACGAATCCCTTCGCCGCAAACGCCGCTTTGCCAATGATGAGTGGTCAACCCTCAACATGTTGGGTAACACGCCTCAACAGAACAAAGACTCCAACGACTGCGGCATATTCGTCTGTCTAATCGCAGACCTTTTGGCAAGAGAAAAACCTATACGTAGTCTTAGGGGTTTAACCTCAGCCGAACTAAGGGACTCCGTCAGAAGGAAACTTAAGTGGACTGGCGTTTCCAAAACCAAACCGGAGCAACAGAAGAAGGAAGCCAAAATAATTTTAAGGAAGGTGGACACTACTCACACCACCACAGCTTCCAAGAATACCGAAGAAACCCTTTCTGCTGGGAACATTTTTACACCGAACGAAGTCGACAGAGCTACGGCATATTTGGAAACCATACTCTCTAGTAACAGATCTCCTGCAACACCGGATCCCCTACTAACGGAACTGGACGAGTTTGTCTACCCATTCCCGAAAGAGTCACCTGACGCTTCGTCCGGCTTCGAAGAAGCCCTAGCCAAGATGGGCATTAAGACTCCCCCAGGAGATAAGGATCCCGTAACCTCCAACGATTCAATTTTGGAAGTACGTGGAATCGAGCCTCTTACAAAAAGAAAATGGATGTGGATCCTCCACCACCAGAGCCTCCCGTTCATCAAGAGGTGGAACCCGCCTCCACAAGCTCTTCCAAGCCCTCCGGAAAAGCAGACCCTCTCAGGACTATTTTGAGTGTTCGACGAAAGAGAGGGAAAACAAAACGACAGCGAGTCTTCTTGGAAGATGGATCGTTTATTAGGATGAACTCGAAGAAGATACAGAACATTTCAAAGCACTATCCAAAAGTGGACTTACGTAAAATGAATAAGTCGTAGTATAACTAATTTTAATTTAAGATTACCATTAATACCAATGTGTGTCAAACGTAAGTTCCTTTGCTAACCAAAGTATAAGTTTTAAGTTCTTTTTTCGTAGTGTTATAGTTTTAAGTTCCTTTTTTTTCGTTATGTATATTTAACCAAAGTGGTGTTTTAAGTTCCTTTTAGTTACCAAAGCAGGATTAAATTTAAGTTATTTTAGTATTTTTCTACTTACCTTTGGATTATTTGTTTTAGAAGTTATATTTTAGATTTAGTTTTGTATTAAAGATATCTTTCTTTTTCTTTCGCTTTTCTTTTTTTTCGAAAGAAAGAGGGGGATGTAACGACCCTTATTTGTCCCCGTCCTTAATCCTCACCCTTTCTAATAGAAACCCTGTTTACCAAAGTGCAGTTTTCCTTATTGCCCTTGACCTTTTTATTTTCCCCGCCTTCCACTATTACCGACGTCCTGTTGTTCCTAACTTATCTTATCTTAGCGTCTCCTCCCACGGCCCTACGTCTAGCCCTACACCCTTCGTTTTTCTTTCCGCCAATAAATCCTTATTCCCGCTACATCTAAAACATCTCCTCTACTCCCCTCCTATCCGTAAACAACCAGCGTCGTCCTAATTTCCCCTGCGTCGTGCCCTAGTTCCACGTACCTCTTTTACCCTGACCTTTGCCCGCACCCTAGCGGTTATCCAGGTTTCCGCTTACCATTATACGTTTCCTATCCTCGTGTCCTGCTAATCCGCTTTGGGCGTCGCCTTCAGGTAGTCGGCGTCGTCCTATACATACTTCCTCTTATAATTCCTGTGTCCTTCGATTTCCGACGTTACAATAAGCCCTGTCCTATTTTCCCACGATCAGTCCGGCCCCTCCGTCACTTGACCCTACCCTGCGCCGCCGATGAAACTTCCCGTTACCTTATCGCCTTCCGCGTCTTTCCCCATAAACCTGACCCTCTCCTAAACACTCCTACATGCCCACCTAATTCCTACCTCCCATACGTCCTGCAGCGCCGCTTTATACAAGTCGGCACTTTTTTCCCTATGCCGACGTACCCCTAACGACTCCATCCCTGCAATAAAGAATACGGTCAAGTATTCAGAAACAGCAGCGTCGCCATTTCAAACAGGTTGGAACAGGCAGACCATATAACCCTACGGAGAGATGTTGCCGGCACCGCTGCTGGCAGCAGACTGACAGTATTAGGGGTTCTGCGCATGCGCCAACCTGGCTGCTATATAAGGGAGCCGATCACCAGCACAGCTCATTCGTTCCAGGGAGACCACCGCAGGAAGATCTCCGAGACCGACCACGCTTCGCCACTATTAGGTAAGATAAGCGCCACTTCGTCTTTCCCCGCTAGAGCAATCCAAGCGGAACCTTTCGCCTTGCGCTAGAGAAATCCCAGCGCCACTTCGTCTTTCCCCGCTAGAGAAATCCAAGCGGAACCTTTCGTCCTGCGCTAGAGAAATCCGAGCGCCTCTATCCCCTCGCCCGCTAGAGTAATCCAAGCGGAACCTTTCGCCCTGCGCTAGAGAAATCCCAGCGCCTCTTCGTCTTTCCCCGCTAGAGCGATCCAAGCGGAACCTTTCGCCCTGCGCTAGATAAATCCCACCGCCTCTATCCCCTCGCCCGCTAGAGCAATCCAAGCGGAACCTTTCGCCTTGCGCTAGAGAAATCCCAGCGCCTCTTCGTCTTTCCCCGCTAGAGCGATCCAAGCGGAACCTTTTGTCCTGTGCTAGAGAAATCCGAGCGCCTCTATCCCCTCGCCCGCTAGAGCAATCCAAGCGGAAACCTTTCGCCTTGCGCTAGAGAAATCCCAGCGCCTCTTCGTCTTTCCCCGCTAGAGCGATCCAAGCGGAACCTTTTGTCCTGCGCTAGAGAAATCCGAGCGCCTCTATCCCTTCGCCCGCTAGAGCAATCCAAGCGGAACCTTTCGCCCTGCGCTAGAGAAATCCCAGCGCCTCTTCGTCTTTCCCCGCTAGAGAAATCCAAGCGGAACCTTTCGTCCTGCGCTAGAGAAATCCGAGCGCCTCTATCCCCTCGCCCGCTAGAGCAATCCAAGCGGAACCTTTTGTCCTGCGCTAGAGAAATCCGAGCGCCTCTATCCCCTCGCTCGCTAGAGCAATCCAAGCGGAACCTTTCGCCCTGCGCTAGAGAAATCCCAGCGCCTCTTCGTCTTTCCCCGCTAGAGAAATCCAAGCGGAACCTTTCGTCCTGCGCTAGAGAAATCCGAGCGCCTCTATCCCCTCGCCCGCTAGAGCAATCCAAGCGGAACCTTTCGCCTTGCGCTAGAGATATCCCAGCGCCTCCTTCTCTGTCCCCGCTAGAGACATCCGAGCGGAACCCTAGTTCCTTTGTTAGACCCTTTCCCAACGCTTTTATTTCCAAGTTACATTGTCCTCACTCCTCCTCATACCCTACTTGGAGCCTGGGCTGTGATGATACCGAGCGTCCGTGTTGAGTCCACTTAGGTTGACTCTGCTCTCAATCTGAGCCTTGGGTTTCCCGATTCTAACTACCTTCTCCCGACCCCTGGAATATTTTACCCCATTTCACGACTGAGTCTTTCTGGGTCAGTTACGTTACGTTTGCGAAAATTGACGTTACATGGTTACATTTTTCTCTGCAACATATGTGTAGTTATATAAGTTAAAATAAAAGTGATCACATTTTTATCACAACTTGTTTAATGTCTAAATGTGTTTAAAATTGAAAACAAAATAAAACAGGTTTATGATTATTTGCGTACGTTCATGCGTGCGTATACTTCCATATACCTAATTATATATTTAGTAATGTATGTATATGTATAATGAAAAATCACAGTAGTATATGAGTGATTTTAAGTGCCTTACATAATTCACTAATTCAGATTAGTTTAATTTATCAGAAAAGTAACTCTGAGGTGAGTATATCTCGATTATATTTGTATCAGTAACAAATTACTTAAATTAATTGTGTCTTTCTATTTGAGAAAAAAATTTACTCAGGTCACGAAGATTGTTCTTTTATGCAAAGTCTGGAAATTGTTCCTGTTTTACAGACATTGGAAAGAACCGAGTTTTTACAGCTCGATGTACAAACACTGTTCGGTTCTATTTATTTACATTGCACCGTGACACTGCAAAAGAATACAATATTATATATAAAACAAAATTATTTTAGCTACCTAGTTGTAACAATAATACCTAGTGACTAAAATAATATTCAACATTGCTGTTATATCTCTCTTACAGTATGTGTATTTGTTATAATGCTTAATTATTAACACGTTCTATCACTTGGAGAAGGCAAAATCTCTCCTCTGTCTATCTTTCTGTATTGCGCAGAATATCTAGAGAATGACGTGAGTTATATACGTAAGGTTTAAATGGGTTTTCATTACGAATAATGGAAAAATTAATTTAAACTATTTTATTTTTTATATAAAGCAACCGTCTCACAAGTAATACCTATAACAATAGACAGATACAATTACTTCGTAACTTACACATATCAAAATGCTAAATGGAACCAATGAAAACTTACACCTATTACACCGACAGATGTAATTACCACGTAAAATAAATCTATTATTACTGTAGATAACATCACCTATTTATTTATATTCATCGTAACTTAGACTAATTTCATATTATACCTTGAGCCTGTCATAACGATAGATGAAACCAACTCTTAAATTAAAAGCATCAAAAATATATTTGATGACATAACTATAGTTACTATCATCGGGTAACATAACCATCTAAAAATGCGATGACACCACCTCTTAGCTTTTATTTATTGTAACGCCCTCTTAAATTAGATATATCAAGACGTCAAATCCAACTGCCACGTTACTTACAATTATTACCGTAACGATAGATGAACCAACCTTGAAACTTACATCTATCTTTAATTGTAGATGTAACCACTTATGAGCTAAATTCTGTCATATTTATAGATGCAACCAGTTCGATACATAGTAGGCTTATATACATTAGGCTCGTGCATTTGTGTTTTATGAATAAAATAAGTGTATACTTTGGAAAAATATCTCTTTATCTAGATTACATTGGGTAAACCTGACAGGCCTCTTTTGTAGTCCAGTTGTCTCTGATGTCGAAAAGATTTAAAGTCGTTTAGTTTTAAATGTCTTTCTTTCGAATAATTTTGGATATAACCAGACGTATATGGAATCCATATTCCAGACATGAAATTAATGACATTGTTGAACTTAAGACACTGCACTTAGTGCAAATTAATCTCAACATTTGGGGAACATATTAAACAAAAGTGCTATTAATTTACACGTAATTTGCTCAAAAATACATAAGGGCATTTGATTTTTTTAGTTAATGTAATAATTAGTGTAGCGTTATTAAAGCTAAATATTGGCAAATGATTTTAATTAAAACTTAAAGTAAATGAAAAATTGTAGGAAAGAAATATTGGGATTTAATTTTAAATTAGATTGTGAGAAGTTAAGATAAAAACGAACATGTAATACTGTGGCAAGTTAGTATTGGTAGTTTTAAATTATTAGGAAGGCGGTTCACTGCCGTGAATTGATCAGAACTTGTCTTGTTACGGCTATTGTTCTCCTAGTTGGATACAGCTGGGCCAATGAGAGAACACCGCGGATGTCCATCATAATTGATGGGAAGGAGAAGTATATAAGCGCCAGCTCATAGTTTTCGCCCTTCTTTTAGTAATTTTCTTAGATTAAGTTGATAACACTGTATTCCGTGTTTCTAACTTTTTTTCCGCGAGGGATTTTGAGGTAAGCACCAAATTTATTGTACGTTATATTGAAATAATCTTCCAGATCTGATATTAAATTAATTTTGTTGTCTTATTTTATTGAAATTAATTCATATAAACTACAGAGCATTCTGCATAATTAATTCTCATTGAAAAATAGAGCGTAATAGAATCATACGAGTTACATTTGGTTCAAACTTGCAAGAAAAGTGAATTAAAATTGAACTTTGTTAATCACTTTAATTGAAATTTAGTAATTTATTAATATTTATTTGAAACTGTTTTATTGTGAATTATTAATTGGTAATTAATTGAACTTTAATAATTGTTTTAGAGAGATGTAATCTGAATTGCAAAGACTTGAAAGTTCAACTAGTGGAAAGGGAAGTTTTAATTTTTATTTTTGAAATTTGAGTGAACTTAGAAGTGAAAATTTGTATGTTAGTTATTTCCAATTGGTATTTGAGTTTTATTTATTTTTTTTTATTTAAGAAGAAAGCTCTGATTTTTAGTTTGATATATTTCATTAATATTTTGATTTCATGCCAAAGGACCTTAAAATTAAAAATTATTACTAAACGGTTTGTCAATTCTTTGTAGAAAATAGAGTGATAAAAATTATAAAACTTTAATTATAACTTTAACTAAAAATTATTAATTTTCCAGTGGAAAATAAATCCATTATTTTATTTTAGAACTGTGATTTTTATGTTAGACATACCAGATAATATTTAATCGTTAACAATTTAGTAATAAAATTGTACTGAATATCCACTCGGAGCTTACTAATCAAAAAATATTTTATATCGTCTTGGATGTCTCTTTGATAATTTAAATATTAATATTCTGGAATATTAATATCTACAATCCAAGTCGTTATAGTTATGTAAAACAAACTCTATTCTTATAGTTTCTAAAGATGGTTACTGTAGTTAAAACGGTGTGTGTCTTGGCTTGTTCCTAAATAATTTGTTCTGGGTAACACATTTCCTAAGGAACATCCTTTAAGAAAATGTTTGCACCCGTTATTAAGGTTTCTGATTTCCAGTAATGGTTACATTTCCCGATTAACCGTTTATATTACGTATGTCTCTTTTGATTTGATTTTATGTTAGAGTTTAAATATATACGCCAAAATTTAGTTAAAGACAATTAATTTATATAATTTAATTCTAAATGTATCACAATTTAATTTGAATGTTTTTTTAGTTCTATTACTCTGCATCGAGTAAAATAACGTTGCATGTACCATCTGCTAGTGATTTAAATAGCTGAGCGTTATGTATCGTGTAGCTACAAAAGTACAATTTCTATCACTCTTTGTTTTAACATGATATTTATAAAATAAATGACTAATAGAGTCGAAGTTTTGATTGGAGTTTCATTTCTATATTGGCAACACGGAGTTCTATGATGGTGCTTGACAGAGCATGCATTTATGCTAAGCTTTATCCTACTTCAACATTGCTCTTTTAGGTAACCAAGATGGCAACAGTCAAATAGATTATTAAAAATGGAAACAAGGTCAATAATTTTATACGATTTTAACATGATTGCTTACTCGATGAGTAAATAGATAAAGAATTTTTAGAATGTAAAAATATAAGTTAATAATCTGTGATAGGAATAGAATTTTCCGTATTCTTGCATTATAATAACCTTTCTACTGTAAACGGATTTTTTTTTACTTAAGCACTGCTATGACATGAAACTCAATAAATATATATCTGAAAGTATCACGTGGAAAAATATCTTGAAAGATAATCTTTAGGCTTAAAGTATCGCATCAAATTAAATCAATAAAGCTTATTACTCAGTAGGCTCCCACAGTATATTTTTTCTGCCGGGAAAATGTAAGAATCTCTGCCTGTAGGATGTCTATCCGTCTATGTGTCTGCAGGACATCTCAACAATGATATGGGGTGTAGACATAAGAGTTCATTGATATATGTTAGGTGATCAATTACGTGGCTTTTATATGTAATTGATATGGATACCCAATTTCATTAAATAGTTTTTGTTTGTTTTATGTTAATTAAATGCGGATAAATTAGTTAAATCGGAAAATAATGTTTTTAATATTTAATAATTCTATGGACGTAAATTTATTTAAAATAATACTTACTTTAGATTTTTTCATTACAAATGGATTCGTAAAACAAGTTTTCCTACGAACTAGATCCAAACTATAAAATATGTCAACTATACAAGACAAAATTTGCAGAAAAATCTCTTTCGATATTTTTCCATGATTTATGCTGGAGATTAAAGAGTTTTGTAAGGCCATAAAAATCAAATTCGGTTCAGACGAACACAAAATGTAGTTTTCCACATAAATAAAAATACAAGTAGCTATGTTTATTTAGTTTGTTAAAAGTATTAGCTATTTTAAATATTATTTCAGACAGTAAAAAACGTTAATTTATTATACATATATATATATATATATATATATATATATATATATATATACTTTTTATATATATTTACTTAACTCTAAGAGCAAAACCTTCGATGCAACAGTCTATTAAGCAAAAATTGTACTAGGTGTCAAAAGTTAAACAACCATACATTTTCTAAAGCACATTTGATCATCTAGTTTTCAACTCTAATTTGGGTTCATCCCCCTAAGATGATAAACTTTTATGTGCACAACTTAATTCTTATTTCAAACAAATCCATTTTATAAAGACAAATACCATATATTACTTAATAAATTTTCCGACTAAAGAAAAGTTTTATTTGAGAAAAATTCCTTTCGTATTAACAGAATTTATTACTACAATCAGACAAGTAAGTTTTAGGTTAATAACACAGTGTACTATGACCTGCCGTACCTTGTTACGAGTTGAAATTGTGTTTAAGTATTATACTTGAGTAACATCACCGCTCTCTTTATTCATTTTAGCTCCTCTATATCTTTACGATCATGCATTGTTTTACTATATATATATATTATGGAATGTCGAGTAATACAACTTGTATTTTTACACATATATTTTTTACCTTTGCATGAACAATTGTTGGACATGGTCTGGTATAGTATCTAATATAATTATATTCCGTACTTGAAGAATATATAAAACAATAATGTATAAGAATATTAGTGAACATAATTTTATTTAATGTATATTTTTTCCTCTGTATGCTTCTAGTCTGTTAGTAAGGTAGGTGTTTGTCTAAATATATAAGTTAACAACAATCTCAGTAATATTACCATGTATATGGGGGGACAATTGTTTGTTGATTCATGAAATTAATATTACAAACCGAAAAGGATATTTATTGATTTAATGCATAATAAATTAAATTCATCCATATAATGGGTTGTTTTTAAATGGTTTTGGTTTTACAGCCTAAAATTTGTAAAAGAATAACATAAATCCAGGATATAGCAAATTATTTAATACAGGCTATTCTATTTTTAATTTTGATGAAATTTAAAACACTTGATTTTTATAAAAAAATACTGAATCTCAAATATTACTCATGAATGAATAAAAACAGTGTATGCGTATTAGGTAAGTACAACTACTTTAATAATATTTAAATAAAATAAATAAAGGTGATATTTATAATCATAACACTGGTAAAATTTATATTAAAAGTTTGGGTTATTAGTTTTTTGAGATACAAAATTATACTTAGGAAGAGAAACAACAAGGAATACATCGAGGCAGCTTATACTTATTGTTTGGTTAGTATGCAAAAACCTGAACAAGCAATATGCAAATATGGGATATCAGAACAGCTTACCATTTTCTCGTTGTGTGTTGTCTTCAGAACATATTTACTAGCACAAAATATTTAATACAGTTCTTAAATGTATAATGGGCCTTTTGTAATAATTTTCTTAAACAATAAAAATAATTTACTTATAACTTCAGTGTTGTAGTATAATTTGTTTCAAAGTTACATTTACTGTAACATAAATTTGTAATTAAAAAGCAAAATAAAACAATGACAAGATTGGAAATTATAAGTGATCGACAAATCGGTTTAGTTCATATCTAAACTGATTATATCTAAACACAATAACATTTTGTTGCACGTTCATAGACGTAAGTCATTGGAATCAATCGTATATATATATATATATATATATATATATATATATACATATATATTGTATGGATATGTATGTATAGTATTATTTTGTCATATAAAGTTTTCATCATACCTGATAGTTCTACATATAAGTTCAATAATATAATATTGAATTGCTCGACGATGGCATAAACAGTACAAAATTTACGTTATAATTCATTGAACATTTCTTAGACAGTTAGTTATTTCAACTATTTAAACTTAAATAGTATTGTTATAGTTTATTCATAATTATGTATTGATAACCAATAGGGTACATATTACCGAAACATAACATTAAGTAAGATTAAAGGGATTAGTTAAAAATGTCTTCCTTTTATAGGAAGTCAACATTGAAGTTTAGATTACTTTTTGTTAGATAGTTGCTTTTCATCAATAAAGATAACAAAAGCAGTTTTTTTGGAATTCAAGTAAATGTAAATAAATGCATAAGACCAAGGAAATCCAAGATTAAAAACTCTTCAAAATTAAATTCTTTCTAACTTGTTTATGCATAGTTACAATATTAAAACGATCTGATCGTTCTGCATAATATTGCTACCCTTCACATTTATTTAGCGTCAACCTGATATACTTATTGTATAATAAGATGGGGTGATTCAATAAATATTGTGAGGGAAACAGGATTTTTCGGGACATTTGCCATTGTAAAGTAATTTGTTTTAAACAACTCGATCTGATCTTTTATTTACATTTTAAGGTGTATGGAGCTTAACTTGTGCATTGTCTCTGTGTTATGCAGTGGTTTGAATTGTGCTCCTCCAAATTGCTTGTACTTTTAGGAATATTGTTCATGGTTGATAGGTGAGTTAACATTTATTGATTGATTTGTGAATATTACCCTTATGACAATATATTTTCTAACATATGATTAAGCGGATATACTATATTCATCTAAATTCCTTTATCTGTTTTTTAATGTTGGTAAATGTAAAAAAAACCTGACATGCCTTTATTCTGTTTCAATATTAAACATTGATATTTGAATGAAAACTAAAAAGATCTGTATACACACACACACACACACACATATATATATATATATATATATATATATATATATATATATATATATATATATTAAATATACTTATATACTTAGACAATTTGAAAATTAATTGTCACACTGAACTTTTAATACACGATAACAATTGAAATTACTAATGCAGCAAAATTGCACATTTTGGTTGTGAAATAAACTTGTATGCCCCTAATTCATTAATAAGTATATTATTACTTTGACTAAATAAAAGTATGTATTTACTCTCAGCAGGCTTCATTATAGTTAGCCGTTTAATAACATAAAACATAAAACATTCATAGAACAAATACAGCAGTATTGACTGTAATTAAACTAGAACACATATAGACTTGCTAGTTATGGAACTACTATAATAGACATTTGTGCTCGATTTCTGAATTAGTCCATAGTTTCGGTAAAGAGTCCACTATAAGCGGCAACTCCTGTAATGACCCGATTGTAGAAGACGCTCTGATTACTAAAAACTGAATTTATAAGAGAAAAATCAATTAGACATCTAAAGAGACAGGAGAAAGAAGTTTTAAACATCAGTCTTAACTTAAATGAAGTATAGAAAGCAAACTTTATTAATTAGTAATTTAATAGGGTGGTACTATCACTATAAAACATAGAATGTAATTGAACATAACTGTATCGTTCAATTAGTTCTTAATTAACAATCAATTTTTATAATAAATATGAAAAGAAACTATTAAAAACGCTATATTTTAATTTATTAACAGTGATTCTGATTTGGAATAAATCCTACATAAATCAGAAAAATATTATTCGTGAATATTTCTACAACTTTAAGTGCACACTATATTCAAACACTAAACAAGTTAATCAATACAATTTCATACTTTTGGTGCAGATCCAATGTTACAGTACTACAGTAATAAGGAATCGTCTGGAAAAATTTAATTAAAAATTGTTTATACTGTATGAATTTTGCATATTGACATTGTATTTGTTTTGTATAAACCAATATTTTATTTTCAATCTGCAGCATTGCTTAGTGCAAACTTTAAAAAGTTTTAGAGAAAAAAGTATTTTGTATAATATTTTAATCTACATATTGTTTACTGTAATTTTTATTTAAATAATAAAGCTTTAACGATATATAATTACAACCATTACTATACGTATACATACGTAATTATTCTTGCATAATATAGAATGAGATTTTTAGAACGGATTCTTTATTTGTTTGACTGGTAAAATGCAAACAGTAATCAGATAGCCATCTGTCTCAGCGTTTTGTCTAAATCCAAGCTGGTTTATGTGATTAGATACGAGTGTTGGAACACTTAACTATCTGCCGTATTTTTACCTTGCTGCTTACCCGACACGTTCTTCCAGAATTCCTCCTCCCTACATAATTTCCCCTCTAGAATATCAATGCTTTCATGCCGAGTATCGGCACTCTTAAAAATTAATTTTGTAGTCTGCAGTGGTTCTGTTTCAAACTCCTTACAACTCCAAGATTATTAT
>NW_025783078.1:0-31564 GCF_021130785.1 Homalodisca vitripennis | reverse complement strand
CCCTTGTGTGACAGCCTGCCTGGCAGTGAATACGGAGATTTGAACCGTTTTAGCCAGACACACAGACAGAGTTAAAATTTTTTTCCAATCTTCCCGTTGTGTGACACGCCGCCTGGCAGTGAATGCGTAGATTTGAACTGCGTAGCCAGGAACACACAGACAGAGTTAAACGTTTTTTCCCAATCTCCCTTGTGTGCAGCCGCCTGGCAGATGAATGCGTAGATTTGAAAGCCTTGCGTAGCCAGACACACAGGACAGAGTGTTAAAAGTTTTCCGCAATCTCCCTTGTGTGGACAGCCGCCTGGCAGTGAATTACGTAGATTTGGAACTGCGTAGCCAACCACACAGACAGAGTTGTTAAGTTTTCCAATCTCCCTTGTGTGGCAGGGCTCCGCCTGGCAGTGAATGCGTAGATTTGAAAGCTGCGTAGCAAGACACACAGACAGAGTTTTAAACGTTTCCAATCCTCACCTTGTGTGACAGGCCGCCCTGGCAGTGAATGCGTAGATTTTGAACTGCGTAGCCAGACACACAGAACAGAAGATTAAAAAACGTTTCCAAATCTCCCTTGTGTGATCAGCCGCCTGGCCAGTGAATACGTAGATTTGAACTAGCGTCAGCCAGATACACAAAAAGAGTTTAAAAGTTTTCCAGATCTCCCTTGTGTGAGCTAGCCGACCTGAGCAGGTGAATACGTAGATTTTGAACTACGTAAGCCAGATTACACAGACAGAGTTTACAAATTTTTTCTAATCTCCCTTGTGATGTGACAGCCCCCACTGGCAGTCGAATACGTAGATTTGAACTGCGTAGCACAGACACAACAGACAGGAATTAAAGAGTTTTCCAAATCTTTCCCTTGTGTGGCAAGCCCCGCCATGCCAGTGAGATGCGTAGATTTGAACTGCGTAGCCAGACACACAGACAGAGTTAATGGGGACCTGTCAGTGAAAAAAACAAATTTAAAACAAAAAAATTTTTCACTTATTTTAATTTCAGTCGCTCTTCCTGAATACATTGATAACCAAAAACATGTATATTCTGTGCACTTATTCACATTAAAAATTAGTTTTAATTAACTTAAGAGTTACACCGAAGCCGAAAATGGACATATGGTTTGGCCACTTCATAATATGATATATAGCTATAAGTATACAGTGTTATGGATGAAGATCTACATAAAGGCATTTTTTGAGATCATTGCAATCAGCTGTTTTTATTTCAGCTTAACAATCCAGTTAGCAAAACATAACCTCAAAATTTGTAAGTCAAATGTGTTGTTGGTTGAATAATATTTACTGTTTATTTAGGTCTTAGGTGTTTTTGAGAGATGGCCTAAGAACTAAAAAAAGTTTGGAAAAAAGGCGTATATTTCAAAAACCTAAAAACAAATAGTAGTGTTGTAAATAATAGTGATAAATAGTAGTGTTATAGTAAATAATAGGTGATAAATAGGATTGTTACTTCTTTAAATGAATGTATAGTCAGCTCTACTAGCAGTGGAAATCTTTTTCATAGCAATCAGGGCCTATGCCTGTCAATGTTAGGTAGGCCTAGTATACCAAGTTCTTCAGCAAAGAAGCTCAAGAATATAAAACTATGTGGCAGAAGAGCCTGAGTATTATATGGAACATAATTTCAAGAATGGTTAATGGTATTTAGTAAATATTTCAATACTAAAACAAACACACTGTCAAAAATTTGCGGTTTGTAATCAGTGTTATCTCTGAACTTTCATTAGAACTGTTTGAATATCCAGCAAAAAATCGGAAAGGATAATAGTCGCTCCCTAGAATTATCACTCATATAGCAATAAACTGTGATTGCTACATGTAGATTTTATGACTTCTGAAAAACACTGTGAAAGTGAGGTTGTTTTGAAAACAACATTAGGGTTAGTGTATGCGATGAGAAGGTATCGGCAAAAGGACCGGTTCAGCGGCAACAGACATTTTGTTCGGTAAATGAACTTACCCCAACCCCCCCCTTGCGAGATTTTGATAGTTACAACTAAAGAACTGAGTAAATGTATTTCTGAAGTAGCTAAAGAAAAGCAATGCAAATTGCAAAAAAGAGAAGCTGTTAAAATGAAAATGACGATAAACAGTGATCTTAGCGTAGATATAATCGACGAGAACCTGGCAAGAAGAGAGGTTCCACTCATCATTGAATGGTGTGAGTCACCGTGACAAAGTGTAGATACGAGTAAGGTACTTTATGTTGAGATGTATGGTCTAAGTATTGCAATATTTGTAAGGGGTAAGCAAGTTCTTAGCCATGAAGGATGTCATTGCTTAAATTATAGAGGAACCAGTGGAGGGATGGATATATAATGGTGTTGTCAAAAATATATGAGCGCTTCTGAACAAAGGTAAGTATTCCTTACACGTTATTGATGAATTACTTAGGGCGACGGAGAACCAGTAAAGCCTTTGGAGGGTTTTGTAAATCAATAGTAAACCGTATGGACCTGATATTACAATACAGAAACTTGAACTGTATTGGACATATCCAGAAACGTATATGGGTGGTAAGGGCTCCGTAAGGACTGGAAGGAAAAGTACAAGGGTTAGTGTAACATTATCCCGATGGCAAGCCCTTTATCAGGAAAAGGAAAGGTTGACTGATAATATAATAACAGAGCTACAAAACTTATTATGGAAACAGCCATTAGACAGAACTGTGATGATGTAGATAAGATGAAACAAGCAGTATGGGCTACTTTTTTTCATAAGTTGTCTACTGCAGACAAACCTCAGCACGGCCTATGCCCAGCAGGCACAACTTCGTGGTGTAAGTATAATCGAAGTAAAGAATTGAATGTTGAACCACCATTACCAAAGAACAATATACCATCTACAATCATGGAAGTAATCAAGCCCATCTATCAAGACTTAGCTAATCCTACCTTGCTAAAAAAATGTGTCCATGGAAAAACACAAAATCAGAATGAAATCATTCAATAATATGATTTGGACGCGAGTTTCAAAAAATAATTTTGTTGGATTAGAAACATTGAAAAATGGAGTGTATGATGCTGTTATATGTTATAATGAGGGGTTTTAGGAAAGGCAAAAGTTATGGAAAAGGGTATGTGGAAAATCTGGTGCAAACTGTATTGTGGGGACTAAAACGTCAAGATTTGAAACGGGTCTACGAAGCTGAACAGGCTATGAAAGAAATTGAAAAAAGGGCTCGTGCGGCAAGACTAAATGTAAAAAGAAGACTTCAAGGACAATGAACAAGTATCCGATGATCCAGACTATGGATATGGTGCTCATTAGTGGATATAAGTGCGATTATTGTGAGTTATAATCAATAATTTTTTTTATTTTTGCAATTTCCGAAAGTTGTGTATTTTATTACTTAGGTACCAATATTTTCTAAAGTATTTTATTGGTTTTTTATGAAACTTTCACAAGTTATTTATAGTATTATTAGCAACAATAATAAGCTTTTTTCTAGAAGATTTGAATAAATATTAAGTTTTTATAAGAGTTTTCAATTTAATTGTATTGATTTATTTATTTGATATAAAATACATGACATTAAAAAAAACCCATGCTACCAAAAAACTATTTATATTCCTTATTATTATTTTTAAAGAACTATAACGACATCAGGTTAAAATTTCATGAGGTTTTATGCATTAGTTGTTGAGAAAAGTGTACCACAATATGTGTAATTTAACATGGGCGAGATAGGCACTGACAGGTCCCCTTAAAAGTTTTCCAATCTCCCTTGTGTGACAGCCGCCTGGCAGTGAATGCGTAGATTTGAACTGCGTAGCCAGACACACAGACAGAGTTAAAAGTTTCCAATCTCCCTTGTGTGACAGCCGCCTGGCAGTGAATACGTAGATTTGAACTACGTAGCCAGATTACACAGAACAGAGTTAAAAGTTTTCCAATCTCCCTTGTGTTACAGCCGCCTGGCAGTGAATACGTAGATTTGAACTACGTAGCCAGATACACAGACAGAGTTAAAATTTTTCTAATCTCCCTTGTGTGGACAGCCGCCTGGCAGTGAATACGTAGATTTGAACTGCGTAGCCAGACACACAGACAGAATTAAAAGTTTTCCAATCTCCCTTGTGTGGCAGCCGCCTGGCAGTGAATACGTTAGATTTGAACTGCGTAGCCAGACACACAGACAGAGTTAAAATTTTTCAAAATCTCCCTTGTGTGACAGCCCGCCTGGCAGTGAATGCGTAGATTTGAAGCAGGCTTGGAATTAAAGTTCTAATTGTCAGATGGTTACTGTAGAGGTTACCAAGCATACCAGAGTCCCTACAATACAGAAAACAAAAAGCGTTTAGTAACACCCAGCAACCAGCCTCAGGAAGCTGCCAATGGCTGAAGCTTGGTCCCAGAGAATGGAAGCGTCCAGAGTACGAGGGTTTCTAGAGACTACAATCTTCCACATGCTAAGATATATTCAGGTATCAGAAGCTGCTTAATTGAAGTATTGAAGCTTCCAGGTTCTAAATTTCATAAAAATTTAAAATCTCAACAGTTTTTAATGTCCAAAATTTCAAAAACCTGTTATATATTTAATTTCATTATAAACCCTTTATTCTTACAGCTTACAGTTTCAAATTCAGTTGGGAATTAATGGGGAAATATAAATTTGTACTAGGTATAAAGCATTGCTCAGTACTTCTCAATACAACTTTACCAACAATCATATATTGCCATCAAACACTACTGTAACCAAAAACGTTTTATATATTCTTTATGACATGAATTGATTGAGATTTTATTATTCAAATTTAGTATTTGAACTGAACGCAAAAGCCCTAATCAACTGAGAACAATAGCGACTAGCAATAGGGTCGTTAATCAACCCATTCAACTCTTACCAAAGGGAAATTATGTCATGTCGACTTGGACATAGTCACCACTAACGCTTTCATCTCAGATACAAGTTCCATTAATATCCCTACAAATGCTTCGGTATATAAATTTAAGTAATTTAATTTAAAAAAATAATTATTCCACATACCCAATAGGTTCTATAAATCCAAACTGCAGTCCTGATATTCTGCAAAATGAAGTTTTATAATTTCACCCATATCCGTAGTTCCTCTCACTTTGAAACACGCACGATTAAAAAATTAAAAACAGGTGTAAGTGATCCGTTCATTTTTAACAATAATAGATTGTTAATTGATTATTGTTTTTATTATGAGTCTTAATTTTATAATATAGCTTGTATTAAACTAAACAGGCTGGTGAACAGCCTTAAATCATCAACTAGGACTAGGTACAGTGCCGTAGTGAAGTCTAATATAAGAGCAGTCTTGTGCATGGAACTTAACAAGCTGGTGATGATTTGTTATTGAAGCCTGCAAAGAGAATGAGTTGGTTATTACTCTCGGGGGACTTGACCTTACGGTAAACTTAGAAGATGTAGTAACTTACTTAAAGTCTCTAAATGAATCTGATACATTTTTACGTGAAAGGCTTTAATCAAGATACAGTTCGATATAGTTCTTTTGAGATTGGGGTTCCTCATGCCATGTCGGATTAAATTATGAACCCTAATTTAAGGATTGAAGGTTGTGTTATCTGTAAATACCGTTTCTCCAAGGAGTAGGCCAATACCTAGTGTAAAAAGTCGAGGACCTTTTTTTTAGACAGCAATTCTCAGTCTCTTCAATCAACATAACGTGAACAAAATTTAGAGTCCACACAACTTCACTGTATAAGACTTCACAGTAGTAACATTGGAATTTTCAGGGTATTCAACGCAAATTTGATGGAATTGAGTTTTCTTTCCAATAAATTTGACACTGATGTTATCTGCGTATGTGAGCAGCTGGGGGCATCGTGATGACCTTACAGACTTGACTATCCCTTGTATTATACTGGCGAGTTGCCAATCATAGTGCCTTTACCCAAAACGAGGAGGTACAGCGATTTATCTCAAGTCTGATGCAGAGTTTAAATTATTAACTTTCCTCGTGAATCAGTCCATATCTTCTGTCTGTGAATTAGCTGCGGTATACATTGAGGCATTAAATGTTTATTTGCTTAGAAATGTATAGAGTGCTGAATACGATAATTTTGATAGCTTTGTTGAGGCTATGTATAATATGTTGAATGTTTTATCTTGTTAAACATAAAACTAATGCCTCTGTGACCTTGTATCTATAACGTAAATTATAATGTAAATATTTTAGAGAATAGTTTGAAAAATAGGGTTTTAGAACATTTGTTTATGAGTTTTAACTTAAGGAATTCTGTGTATGGAAATAACTAGACCTAGCCTACATGTTAATAATAATGGTACGTGCATTGAAAACATAGCTCTATCTGTGCACCCCGATAGAATTTGTTTCGGCTTTTGTGTGAACCGATGATAATGACGGATCACCATAGCGCAGGTTTCGAGGGCAAGTTAGATTCATGTCACGATTATGATTCTAATTCCAATGTTAATAATAGTAGATCTGAAAGTAATTGTAAAATAACCAGATCTATTGATAGTGTCTGCTTAGCATTGGAAGCGTTGTTTAGCAAGGTTCAACGGTGCTAATAATGTATACATTATCTGCGGTTGATGTCAAGTTTGAGTTTTTCATATAGTAAATTTTTAGAATAAGTAGATATAGCCTTTCCAATTAAATATAAGAATTTTGTTAAAAATAAGAATAAAAAGCCAAAATAGTACAATGAACGATTGAGGTTGATGAAAGAACAGTGTTTTCTTAGTTATGAACTGTTTAAGAATGCAGGTCAAGATTTTCACAAACAATCCTACATAGTTCTGAAGACCAAATATAAACATGAGGTTAGGACAAGCTAAACTAGCTTATAACAGCAAAAAAGATTAAGAGCGCTATAAAATAAACCCAAAGCTATTTGGTTCAATAGGTAAAGATAGCCTGGGTGCTAATGAGGGCTACTCTGTTAATAATGTTGATTAATCTCTAACTAGTAATGGTTTTAATAATTTCTTTTTTAATCAAATCAGTTCAACTATCAAAGAAGTGCCTCAAGCAAGGACATGATATGAGATACTACTTAAAATCAATTCAGATTAACTCATGGCACATGGAAATTATATCGCAAAATCAGTCTTTTTAATTTGTTAATGTTTCTGTTGAACAGGTTCATAGTGCTATTTTATAATTGAGTAACAGTTCATGTCTAGATGTATATAATCTCAACTCTCAAATTTTAAAATTATCAACACTATTTGTTTCTCAAACACTGTCTTATTTGTTTAATCTCTGTATTGATTGTTTTACTGTTCTTCAACGTCTTAAGTTGGTAACATTTATTCTTTTGCATAAAAAATGGTGTAAATATAAACTATGCTAATAATCGCCCAGTGTCCATAGTACCAGCTATTTCTTTAGTTCTTGAGATTATATTTGAACAAAAAAGTAAAGGAAATATTTTTGAACCTAATCTTTTGTTCTCTAACAATCAATATAGATTTAGACCTGGAAAGAGTACTAGTTCTGGCTGTAGTTTAATTTTTATAAAAGAATTTTTAAAATCAATTTGGATGAAAAAAAATATGTAGTAGGTAGTTTTATGATATGTAAAAGCATTTGACAATATTTATCATTGTTGTACTTAAAAAAAAGTAAAGTAAAATTTTATGGATTTTATATTAATTCTTCCCTTCTTCAATCATAATTCTTTTTAACCTTCTTTCAGTCATTTGTTAATTATATTATAAATACTGAAAGGTTCCAATCTTGTATTTTGTAATGGTTGTTTTTTCTCAATGAATGATGAAGTGAATAAACAAGAACAGGAATATAAGGAAACGAATGTTAAAAAAAAATAGATATTCATGTGTTAGGTTGTTTCCTTGTTTTAAAAGATTTTTTCATCAACGAAAATACAGCACATTCCTGAATGAAGACGTTAAATCTATTACTCACTGCACTTTCATGGCATCAGAAACTGTTTGTACTTAAAGCCATCCGATGCAGACTTAGTTATTGATATGACTTTTGGGGCTGGTGGCCATACTAAACATTTGTTGGAATTTTGTCCCTCTTTAAGAATCATAGCATTGAAATAGAGATCCTTTTGCTTTTAGTTATGCTCAATTAATATGTGCAAATTCTTACGGATGTGCCCGCAAGGATCAATTTTATAGGGGACCAACCCATGTTTATTGTGTACGTTAATGACCTACCATCAGCTTTTAGCAATGCCTGTGTATCATCTTTTATGTATGCAGATTATTTAGCGTTAAAAATAAGTTGTAAAATTTTAATTAAGTTAATCAATTTTTATTGTTGTCTCATTTTAACTCTGTAGCATACTGGACTGCAGCTAATGTTTTTATATTTGAATAAAAATAAGACTCTATTTATTAAATTTAGCTTAATTAACAATATTAGTAACAAGTTAGTTACATTTCTGGGTTGGTTGTTACAATAAAACATGAAATAGGATTCTCATATTGTGAACGTATGTAAAAATATTTCCAAAAAGTACCTTTAGGATTAGAAGATTTAAATTATCTAATAGTTTTAATTACATTACAGTAAATTACATTAATACATTAACTGAATTAATTACAGTTTATTATGCATACATACAAAAGCTATTTATCATATGGAATAATTGTCTGGGGCTGTGATACTAATGTAAGATTTAAATTTTACAAAAGAGACTTTTAAGGATTATTTGTAATGTTAGTTGTAGAACTCGCTGTAAACCTTTATTTAAAAGTCTTGTTATTCTGACTGTTCCTTCATTGTACCTAATACAGCTGCTACTGCATATAAGACCAAGTTTAGATTGAACTAATCCCCACAAGTAGCTCAGTTCATTACTATATTACCAGACAGAGTAACCTTCTTAGAATTAGGCAATATAATTTTCAAACAACCATTAAGTAAACTTTTGAATAGGGCGATAATATATATAAATTGTTCCCCCGAAGAAATAAAATGTCTAGATGATAACAAATTTAAACGGAAGTTAAAATCAGTGCTGATAGAACTAAGTATATACGATACTAAGGAATTTATAATAGATTGCAACCGCAATCAAAATTCAGTATTATAGCCTAGTTATATAGCCTACGTCAGATGGTATGTTATGTTTTTAAAATGTGAACTTGACAATGCCATGCATTTAAATATGTATTATGGCAATAAAACCAATTGAATGATTGATAATTGTATGAGGATACTCCTGTGCTTTACTAAAACAAAAAGTAATTACATTTCGACTATTGAGAAACGTATGTGGCTAATTTTATTGCTAAAACTGTATTGTTTTACTACCTTGAATTATTTTGGTAATATTAATTTTACGTATAAAAATATGATTTTTAAAAACTAGTGCATTTCTTATTACGTAAGGAGATAAAACACACTAGTCGTCTATTGAAATGAAGACTCATAAACTTAATAGTTAGCGTTTAAGGCCAACTATAGACATTGATTAGTGGGTCCGAATCGAGCATTACTTCTTCGACATTCTATAGTGTCGTTCGCTTTAATGCCAGAGCCATCTCGATTATTGCTAGGGTTAAGGCAGTGTGGAGACCCCTTCTCTGTGGTATTTTAAGCTTAATTTTGAAACTTTGTTAAAACAAGATATTTCTGAGTAGTGACGTAGTTTGGAGGTTGTATAGTTTCTACACGCGCAGAAGCAGATCCAACCTGTCACTGTGTTACAGTGTAGTTACCTGAAGACCAGAATACTACTCTCTCATGGAGTATCACGTCAGTCAGTGCAGAAGCCTTAACTCTCCTACTGAAACATTCCTGACTAACAATATCTGCAGGCGCAGAAGCAGATCCTACCTGTCACTGTGTTACAGTGTAGTTACCTGAAGACCAGAATACTACTACTCTCTCATTGGAGTATCATGTCAGTCAGTGCAGAAAGCCTTAACTCTCCTACTGAAACATTCCTGACTAACAATATCTGCAGGCGCAGAAGCAGATCCTACCTGTCACTGTGTTACAGTGTAGTTACCTGAAGACCAGAATACTACTCTCTCTTGGAGTATCATGTCAGTCAGTGCAGAAGCCTTAACTCTCCTACTGAAAACATTCCTGACTAACAATATCTGCAGGCGCAGAAGCAGATCCTACCTGTCACTGTGTTACAGTGTAGTTACCTGAAGACCAGAATACTACTCTCTCTTGGAGTATCATGTCAGTCAGTGCAGAAGCCTTAACTCTCCTACTGAAACATTCCTGACTAACAATATCTGCAGGCGCAGAAGCATATCCTACCTGTCACTGTGTTACAGTGTAGTTTACCTGAAGACCAGAACACTACTCTCTCATGGAGTATCATGTCAGTCAGTGCAGAAGCCTTAACTCTCCTACTGAAACATTCCTTACTAACAATATCTGCAGGCGCAGAAGCATATCCTACCTGTCAATGTGTTACAGTGTAGTTAGCTGAAGACCAGAATACTACTCTCTCTTGGAGTATCATGTCAGCCAGTGCAGAAGCCTTAACTCTCCTACTGAAACATTCCTTACTAACAATATCTGCAGGCACAGAAGCAGATCCTACCTGTCACGTGTTACAGTGTAGTTACCTGAAGACCAGAACACTACTCTCTCATGGAGTATCATGTCAGTCAGTGCAGAAGCCTTAACTCTCCTACTGAAACATTCCTTACTAACAATATCTGCAGGCGCAGAAGCATATCCTACCTGTCACTGTGTTACAGTGTAGTTACCTGAAGACCAGAACACTACTCTCTCATGGAGTATCATGTCAGTCAGTGCAGAAGCCTTAACTCTCCTACTGAAACATTCCTTACTAACAATATCTGCAGGCGCAGAAGCATATCCTACCTGTCAATGTGTTACAGTGTAGTTAGCTGAAGACCAGAATACTTACTCTCTCTTGGATTAGTATCATGTCAGCCAGTGCAGAAGCCTTAACTCTCCTACTGAAAACATTCCTTACTAACAATATCTGCAGGCACAGAGAAGCAGATCCTACCTGTCACTGTGTTTACAGTGTAGTTACCTGAAGACCAGAAACACTACTACTCTCTCATGGAGTATCATGTCAGTCAGTGCAGAAGCCTTAACTCTCCCTACTGAAAACATTCCTTACTAACAATAATCTGCAGGCGCAGAAGAGCATATCCTACCTGTCAACTGTGTTACAGTGTAGTTACCTGAAGACCAGAATACTACTCTCTCTTGGAGTTATCATGTCAGCCAGTGCAGAAGCCTTAACTCTCCTACTGAAACATTCCTTACTAACAATATCTGCAGGCGCAGAAGCAGATCCAACCTGTCACTGTGTTACAGTGTAGTTAGCTGAAGACCAGAATACTACTCTCTCCTCTCTTGGAGTATCATGTCAGCCAGTGCAGAAGACTTAACTCTCCTACTGAAACATTCCTGGCTAATAATAGGTGATAAACAAATATATATTTACGTTTGTTTGTAATTCAACACACGGTTTCTTTGGTGCATTGTACCCCCTATACTATCTAAATATGTATACAAGGATCTGTCTTTTGCCCACATATAACAGTCCTTTTAGTCTTAAATCTAGGATAATAATTTTGGTGCTTACATCATTAGTTCAAAATCCAGTTAGGCTAATAAAACATTTGTTATAGTAACTCAGTTGGAAGTCTTTGTAAGTATTTAAAAAATACCACCGGTCGTAGTAAAAAAGTCATTGATAACATGGTTTTATTGCGTTTTATTGAAAGAAGGCTACTACCTTTTTTGATGATCCTAGAAGTCTATACCATATCCTCCTTCTAGACTTAGAATAGTTTCACTTATGTTTTATTTTTAAGTATTTATCTTTCTAAACAAAATTAATAGACTATGTGGACAATAGGACATAAACAGATTTGTATTTACCAGATCCCTCACAGAACCTATGGCTAGATCCTATACAACAGTGCAGATAGCTAGCTGAATGAATGCTAATTGTATTTCAGGAGCCAAAATAAGCTGCTCCGACCTCATTAAAAACGACACTTTTAGAGGTTATAAGTTTTGTTACGCGCCCAGGTAATTGTGCTCAATGAATAGACGTTTTGTTTCTGTTCAAACCGTGGCTTTTATAACTGGTGTCTAGGCCAAAGTACTCAATTCAAAACCATAATGACAGCTCCGTTACCAATTACACGAAGTGTCACCAACTTTCATGATAACACTGGAATTACGGTTCGGTGTTTCAACCAAATCTCCTTTTAAACGTTTCTAGTAATTTTGGAAAAAACTCATTTTATAGAATGCGTTTTGATTGGTTTTCTTTATTGTTTCCACTATATCGCAATACCAATATCATATATGAAACACAATTTTACAACACAGTAAAAAATACATCTATTTTTGTATAATTAAAGATAAAAATGTTTATTATAACGTAATAAGAAGTGCAATGGTCTACAATTTTAGTTTTACTGTAATACCTAGCACATAATACAATCAGACCAAATTAATTAGTGTTCTCAGATCACAATTGGCAATAGTGGTTGTGTATCATCAGGGTTTTACATTGATCCCGGAGCCCGTGTTTACAGATGCTACTACCCACAAGCTTGGAGTATTATAAAGTAAGAACTTGTAACATGGATAATGTGCTGAGTAATAGCCCATTCTCCGTAAAGCATCGGTGGTAATTATTGATCTCAGACGTCAATTAGCAGTCGTAATTGTGAAACACGAAAGTTTACAACAATAGAAAAGCCCGTATTACAGTACTACTACCCACAAGCTTGGAGTATTATAAAGTAAGACTTGTAACATGGATAATGTGCTGAGTAATAGCCCATTCTCCGTAAGCATCGGTGGTAATTATTGATCTCAGACGTCAATTAGCAGTCGTAATTGTGAAACACGAAAGTTTACAACAATAGAAAAGCCCGTATTACAGTACTACTACCCACAAGCTTGGAGTATTATAAAGTAAGACTTGTAACATGGATAATGTGCCTGAGTAATAGCCCATTCTCCGTAAGCATCGGTGGTAATTATTGATCTCAGACGTCAATTGGCAGTCGTAATTGTGAAACAAGAAAGTTTACAACAATAGAAAAGCCCGTATTACAGTTACTACTACAAGTCGTAATATTTGTAAAAATGTTTGGTTTGTTTTAACTAACACAATAATGGTAACATAAATCCTTTGTTCAAATTATATTCCAGCCTTCAGAATCATCATAATTTAATTAGTGTTCTCAGACCTTAAATGGCATTAGTGGTTGTTTATCACGGATCCAATATTACAGGTACTAGTCCCCAAAACATTTTTTTATTGTAAGGCAAGACTGGTAACATGGTCTTTGCTGATTAATAGCTATACTCTAGATAACATCGGCAATAGTTAGGCAATAGTGACATTACTCAACAGGCATTTATTTGTTGTTTATCATGAAGGTTTTCCATTGATATTAGAGAGCGGACTACAGATGCTACTACTTTGAATCTTAATTTACGATAACGCAAGACTGGTAGCATAGAAGACTTGGCTGAGTAGTAGCCCCAGCCTCCATAATATTCGATATTAATTACTGTTCTCAGACATCAACAGCCAGTATTGTTTGTGTATTTTAAGGGTTTTACATTGATCGCGGAAACCCGTATTAGAGATGCTTCTTCTGTGATTTTCTCGTTGTCATCATTGTTGCCCATAAAACAATGTAACAATATTCACTAACACTCACCCTAATGACATTATGGACATGCACAAAGACTGAACTCAATATATTTTAATGTATACATTACTTTCCAATTATGATTTATTTTATGAGATATTTCTAGCAGCTTGTGTAATTTGTTTGAGATACTTTTAAAGTTTATATTCCAATGCAAATTTTTTGAAATAATTTTATCCATCAATTACCTTAGTTTAGTACTTTTTTATTACGAATCTATAATACAGCTATCTCCGGATGTTATTTTCTATTGTATACCTTGTGGATCATAGACATATTCTTGAAATTAAGAGATGGTTACTAGAAGATATTCCAATATCCTGGCTATTTTTGACCCCTGAGACGAAAATAAAATATTTTATATGGGTTCCAATGATTATACGTAAATATATCTCCAAAAGCCTATGATATTCGAAAAAACCAATTAAAACAAAAAGCAGTAACAATCAAACAATCAAACAGCAGGACAGTGAGGAGTAATATAAGACGAAGCCCCTATGATTATTTGAAATAGAGATTTAAAAATTTAAGCAACATTGCGACTTGCTCTTTTCTGGATTTGCACGTGTAAGAATACCTGTAGTTTCTATGAATTCGTGCGTTATATTAGACTTTAACTTTTTGTTACGATAAACAATATACATAAGTACATACAAAAACCCTACGTCAATGTTATTGATAGTTATCACAAGAATATTGGGAGTAACTCTTTTGGGAAGTAACCGAGATTGAAATAATTCTACTTAACAAAACTTCTTCGAATACAAGACTCTACTCTAGCGGCGGAGAAGACCGAGATCTTACTTCTCACCAGGCGGAGGATTGACACTGTTAAATTAAAGAAGAAAGGATAGAAAATAAAGGAAAGGTTAAAATACAACCCAGCCGTTGGCTTTATACAGTATGAAGCCCTCTGTCCGGTTAAAAAGGCGCCCTGTTGAAGTAATATCTCCCCACCGATAAAGATAAGGCACATTTATAATTCAATTCAAATCAATTTTTATTTGTTCATTTATATATATATACAATTTTGAAAACGTTTAGCATAATACATGGAACATAATATATGCAACGAACATGTATATTATTTTATAATAACTAAACGTGCACATAATTTTGTAAAATAAAATCATAAATTAAACTATCATAATACGTCAGACAAGTAGGCATACTTACTGTAAAAATAAGCTTTTGTATTTTAAATTATTTATTAATTATCAGTTGTCAGACATACGTAATTATTAGTAAAATAAAATCATAGAATCAATGGACAGAATAATTGCTGGAAAGGAAGTCTTGTATTACAATTCGATATTACCTCTTGTATTACTTCCGGATGTAAGTGGATACGCACATCCGCCCAGACACTGATGATGAACAAACAGGAAATGTTTGTTTAGCATTCGGTAATGGCTTATTTCTAAAAACCGTGTTGCGACGATGTAAGGGACAGCCATGCTGATATGAAAACATTGGTAATCACCAATTATGATGGATAGATTTTGGCATAGGCGTGGCGTGGTCATGGAGAGCTGGCGGGGCGAGAACACCATCAAAACTGAAGAACAAGGAGGATAGGAGGAAGTCGAGGACGGTAATTCGAAAAAACGACGTTCGGGAGTGCCAGTGCTTGTGTTCGTGTGCGGGAAAATATCTTTTAGGCGTAATAAGTGTGAAGTGCAATAAAATGTAAGTAATTTTAAGAACGTAGTATTATATATATTAGGGTTCATTAATCATTTACAATTCCAACCTAAATAATGAAAAGAAAGGATTATAAGGTGTAGAAATCAAATGAATAGTTTAATATTGGAATTCATATTTTCTTATTTCATATATTTAATTTAAATTTCAAAAGGTCACTCATTTGTTTTAATCATGTAAATTTATGTAAATGTTTAGGATATTTTAAAAGTAAGTTTCTCACGTTAGTCCATGAACACAAATTTATTGCTACACTACAAAAATTACTAGTAAATGTTATAGTTAATGAAATTAAACATAAATTGTAATGAATAATTTAATATTAAACATGTTTTTCAAAGTATTAAGGTATTAAAATTTGTGCTCAATATATCGGTTGACGTTATCCATTGTCAATATAAAATTTTTAAAACAATAAAAATGCTCTTTATGAGATGCTCTTATAATGCTCTAAGGACATGCAATTACAAATAAAATATGTGTTAGTTCATTTGAGGGTGTTTGTATTGCCAATCTAACCTATTAATAAATCCTCTCACAGCAGCCCTTGCTCCACAATACAGTATAATATTTCACAACCTTAATCTGATCTATACCAACCTTAAAAACCTTACACAGTTGATATCTGACATTGCCACGCATATGTAATAAGAAAGGCCTTTCGAACCCCACAATTTTAGGGTATGATGAAATTATCTATTCGTAGAAATTTCAGTCACATTAAGAATGACTTCCATACCCTACAAAGCCTGTGAGAGTCAATATACCAAGCTCCCCAAACAACGGTGTACATGAGTTACGCCCGTAAGTCATGACCCGTCCATGAGCCCGTGACGTTATGTACTTGATAGAGGATTTAACCGGATCATTGATGTCGATAGCCTGGACCCAATTTATGTATATTTTGTTAAGTATGACTGCAAAATAAATAAGATCACAGAGTTTACGTACGTATGTTATTTTTCTGTCAATAAGTGTAACCACATTATTAATAGATCTGTGAATCGCACAGATAGGTATCTAATATATTGATGTAATCAAATAACCGTGACTAGTCTTTTACACAGAACGAACTAAATTATTTTCAGAGAGGGAAGCGATCCCCTGACCACAACATATTTACCCTTTTTTTCACATTTTATAATCATTAGATTTTACTGACCTTATCTGCTTTTTTGTGTTAGGTACTGTCCCAATGTAGGTCATGTCTATGCAGTTCAGGCACTGAAATCTAATCGGTGCTCTGATAAACCAAATTATTGATCCAGGAAGAACTACAGCTGATCGATTGTTTCTTTGAATGCAGATAGATAGTTCTTTGGTCCCATCATCACTCTTTGATATAGAAAAAGCCGTATGATAAGCATTTTTAAATACAAATTCAGAGGTTTTCACTTGGACTTGAGCAAAACAAAAACTTTAGGAACACCAGGAGTGCTCCAGACTGCTTTTTGAATGTCCTCCACACAAGTGTTGCCCCGTGACTTACTGGAGACAACGTATTAACTAATACATCGATGACGGCTGATTTTCTCTTTTTCATCTCTGAAATAAAACATGATTATAAGGGAAGAGTCTACTAATAGAAACGCTGTTTGACAAGGTGGTTGAAAAATTATACAATTTAAAAATCAGACCCGTTATAGTAGCTACCACATTCAATAAAAAACAATACAAATTCGTACAAATATTTTAATTGCCCGGTTTTGTGTAAAAGTTGTATACTGTGATTTATTCTGAAATTGTGCGTTGTGAACATTTTTGACATTTCATTGTTCATAGAAAGATAGGAATGGTTATGTATGAATTTTTATGAAACTGAGTATTCGATGACAAAATCTTATGGTATAACTTAAAGCATAAATAAAGTATTTCATAAAAAAGAGCAATTCAAATATTGTTGTTATTGGTATGAAATTTATAAATATAAGCAAAACGATACAAAAAAGGCTATTAAAAGTATATATTTGAGTATGAACTAGTGTTACCCTCTTTATATTTGGATTTTCTGCAATTCAGTTTGTAAAGACAAGCAGATTCCACTCATCTGCCTTATATTTAGATAACTGTTTAAGTACATGTTAGAAGTGAACATTGTGATAAAGGCACTTGTATTACTCTTGATCCAAGGTTTTGCTTTACTACAACTAAGTCATCATACCACTTTGATCTATTTTTCACTTGTTTAATGAACCGTGAGCCTAGCATTTATCATACCCGATATCAATAACTAAATTGTTTTACACTATCATCAGCCAACTGACACGCCAAGGCCGGCACACACCCGACTGTCACGCTACACCACAATAGCTCTCGTAATGTATGACACTTCTACCTTTACACGGCATACTTTACAGTTGATTCATGTTTATGCTTCACTTGTTTATGAACCGTGAGCCTAGCATTTATCATACCCGATATCAGTAACTAAATTGTTTACACTATCAGCTGCCAACTGGACACGCCAAGGCCGGCACACGCCCGACTGTCACGCTTTACACCACAATAGCTCTCGTAATGTAACACTTTCCCATTTACAGGGAACACAATGGACAGTCAATACAAAGGTTTTACACTTCAAGATATTTGAGAACATTTATATTTCATGATATGTTCAAATTAAAATATGTGCCGTTATCATTGACGGTTTGGACCGTGATACAATATGTGTTTGTCTATACTGATAATGAGTACCTCACAACACTATCTATACGATACACGTCTTTGATTTATGATTGTAAGCTATGCTTTGCAAAAGAAATATTTTTTATATAAATAAGGAATGGAACAGGCTAATTTCTGTCTCTTTTTCGTTGTGTGTTTATGTCTGTCCACACGATGTCTTGAGAAATAATAATTGACACCTAGACATTGAAATTATGTAAATGGCCTAATTTATATGTAAAATCGAGTTTGATGATGGTGCATATAACTTTATAGTATTTGGACAAGCGTTATCGGTCAACCAATATACAATTTAACTTTTGAGAAATGTTTTATACCACTAATTGGTAACGTATTGGGTAATGCTATAGTACGATCATTCAATAGGAATGTTTTATCAGACTGCTCAATAAATATTTTCCGCTGGAAGGAAGAATGATTAGCAGATGTACGGTTATTTAATAATGGTTATCTCGTCATCTACACTACCATAGTACATATTCATAGGTATATGTAATTTAATAATTCAATTCTCTTATTACGTAAAAACCGGATCAAGCAAAAACTAGTCAAACACTGAAATTTCTCAAGTAGAATTAATTTAACTGTCACATCTTATATACCGAAAAACTTTTTCTGACAGGCATTAATTACAATCTTATCATATGGAAACAAATTTACCAACCACAAATTACATAAACCGCAGCTACGAGATCAAAACCTCAAAAATAATCAGTTCTTGTATTTCTCCCTATAACTTACAACTATGCATTACCATTCCATAAAACAATTACAACTAGTCGTGTTTTCAGGTTGTTGATATATTTCAAATATAACACTTGATATCAGTACAGAGTAGAAAATTTTATAATATTCATGGTGATAAAATGATTTTTTTGAAATAAATAGAGTAAGAGTCAGTAAGCTAAGAAAAACTTGTCGTCAGTCGAGGAAGATGGAGTTGGAATATCTATCACCGTTAAGAAAACTGAAGAGAACCTGAGCTGAGAAACCCCATTTCCTTTTACCTTACTGTATCAGCTATTTTTTACGTAATAAATGAAGATATTAAAGGATTTTAAGTAAAAAATCTATTTAAAATGCTTATTTAATAATTTTGTATTAATGCCTATAAATGTACCTATTTAAAATTTGTGATTATTGACGTTATTACTGCACTGGTACTTAACATCAATCTGTAACAGAAAACAAGAAAGATAGCTTCAGCAGATTATAATATGATTCAAATTAAGTTCAGTACCAAACCCTATATCATTGGTTCAACTTTAGGAGATCATATCACTATACAACAATTAGGATATTAGGATCAATATTTAGGATAATATTAGAATATTATATTACGATCTACAAAATTTAATTTCTGTCTAACTGTCTGTCTGTCTGTCTGTCTATCTGTCCTGTCTGTCTGTTTATGTGTCTGTCTGTCTCTCTGTCTGTCTATCTGTCTGTCTGTCTATTTATCTGTCTGTCTGTCTGTCTCTCTGCGCGACATTTTGAGAACAAACTGACCTACAAACTTAGCTTAGTTTCTGTATATGAAAAATTGAGTTCGATGATAGTAAATGTCGCTCGCTATGGGATTTCTCTGGGTCTTGGTGAAAACCTTAACATCATGTAAGTATCAAAGAAGGCAACAAGTAAACCATTGAAAAAAAAAAATAAAAATAAAATTATAAATTATACTTAGAACATGTAACATAGCTAAATATCTGCAGTAGGTATACATTGAGACAGACTTCATATGTAAACTTCGAACTAAAATTAATCAATTTCGACATATAAAGATTGAGCTGCATGATTGTGCACCCATTCATGCGATTTGGCTCAGGCATCATTCATTTATTTGATTCGATAAATAATAAATCAAAATTTAATGCAATATTTCGTGTTATAAGTTTTATTTCATGTATTAATACTATAGTTTACTGTAAACTAAAACTATTACTATATACTTGGGCTAATATAATGCTCATTTTGAAATAAGTCCCCTATAAACGAACATAGCAGCGCGTTATGGACATTTATTGTTATTCCCGTGTCAACAAATCGATACAAAATAAGAGTAACTGACTTGTGAAGTAGAGCAAAGTCTTGAATGAGCTAACTGTATTCAAGAATAACATTGGGCATTATACTAAATGTTAATATACCAAAATTTTTTTGTTTTTATTATGATGACCTTAAATATTCTCGAACTCATAAGATTTAAGTAGATACTGGTGGAAATTAAAACTGCACCTTTTTAGAAATATTCGGGTTTATTAAATCAATCCAAATTTCAATTATTAACCTTGTATTCCACCAATGAAATGTTTTGCACAATAGTTTTAAAATTACTACTTCCTTAGGCAAGGCACTTTCGATTTAACATGGACTCCACTGTCCCTCCACCAAATACGTGTGGTATAAAATATAAAATAAAATAATAATCTTGAATAAATTTGTATGAAATAAAATAAATAGGCTTCTTCTCAAAACTAATAAAATAAAAATTATAAACTTCTTTAAAATAAAATTCTCAAACAAATCTAAACAGTTCTCAACAGGAATTTTTCACAAGTTCCTACAGGATATGGTGCAGCACCTGCAGCTCTTAATTTTAACTAGAATCCCTATAATTTCAATTAAATTTTTACGTTTGACTTTAAATAAATAACTCCTTTACAATTTAGATATATATATTAGTCCACACTCAACAGAAATTTGATCGTTAATTTCAAATTTCAATTCCAATTTCAAATTAATTCACTTCTTAAATTTTCAAATTTCAAATTTAGAAACATTTAATAATTCAGTCAAAAGTACTTAGCTCTTTGGTCGTGAAGGTCTTGGAAGTTCGGTATTAAAATAATCTATACCAACGGATCCTACGCCCGACACCTACCTTTAAACTCGCACTAAAGACTCTAACTCTATCGCTTCTCAACTCGGAATGCAAGCAGAGCGTGTTTTCTTGGCCTGCACCGACTACGCTCCTGTTCCTGCAGGCCTGTTCTTGAATCACTCTCAACGCAGGTTCGCCGCCTAACAAAAGATTGAGTCCACTGTAGACTATTGTTTAGCATTCACTGCCATCAAGTCAGGTCTAGACCAGATTCCAAGCGCGTTTGTGCCTGCCGCTGGATTACAATATAAATTTACTTTTTTATTCCCTATCCATTTACAAATTCTAAAATAAAAATTTTATTTATTAAATTTTTATTTTTATTTAAAGTATACCATGTAATTGGTATACACAACCCCCCCCTTAAAAGCGCTTGGTATCTGCCAAGTTTAATACTTAAATCTAAGAAATTTATCTCACATCCTTTAGAAATTGTATTTCCACCTAGCCTTAACATGCATCATCAAATCTACAAAACCTTTTTTTTTTTATTTATAATATTTGTTTTAATTTATTTTTGATAAATTGTTGTAAGAAGTGGCAGCATACTAGTTGTCAAGTTATTTTAACCAAGCGTTAATTATTATAAATTCTTTTTAAAAGAGTCCATACATTATCAGATTGTTTTTTTGAAAACTTAACAATTAAATTCCCCAATAGAAACCTTGACCTAAAACTATGGCAAAATATTAAGAGTCCAAATTGCCACCTACCTTTTTACAATTCTAAGTCCTACCATAAAGATAGTCCATCCAGATAATCCTTCACAATGGGTAGAACGAGGTAGTCGGTTGGTTGTTGTTGTGGGATGTTTATTGCAGGTCCGGTCCGTAATTAGTTGGGTCGTACCATTCACATGGTTGTGTCGCAGCTTCATATAGAATTAAAACATATCCCCAGACGGGGGTGTCAGTTTCTTATTTTATTATTTTTAAACCTATACCGTTGTTTTATCATAGAAATAACAGTCTTTTTTCTTCTGTTCCCCTCTTCCTTGGCATAAATTTTATCAAACTAACAAGTTTAAATTAATATTCCAACATTCGTGTTAGTTATTAATTTACATACAAACATAAATAACACATGTTAATAACATTAATTACGGACCATGAGTTTCGGATTTGTGCATTATTCAGAAAATAAATACTGAATTGTTTTAATACACTCCTCCTCTCCCAAACCATGTAGTTATCGCAACTGTTTACTTCACCTGTGCCCTTTTATCTAAATCATAAACTTTTTTATTCCTCTTGAGGTTTCTTCAAGTTTAAAATACATTTTTACAACATTACAATTCAAGTTAATATTTACAATTTAACAGGGCTGTTAGAATTTCCTCAATTGTTCAATATATTTTAATTTAATCTTCCTTGTCACTGAAATTTCTCAAATCAAACATACATACATACAGCGTACATCCAATATAGTTTTTCTTCATTCTTACAACTAATTTAATTCGTCATAATTTTTAATCAGTTCTTTTTTTTTTATTTTGTAATCCAAATTATTTACCCTTAGGTAATTATATTGTTTTTTGTTATATTTAAATATAGCATTCTTCTTTCCCCAGTGGGTTTCACATCCTGCAAGTGTATTCTACGGAATTCATTCAATTCTTTTAAATTTTGAACCACATATGAGTTGGAGCTAATAATTGAAATTATTCTGAATGGTCCTTCATATTTCAGATCTAGCTTATATCGCTGATTTGTAATTCTACAATAGACTACATCATACATTTTTAATTGCCTGTGATTTCGGTTGTATCGGTTTCTTCTCGAATTCAGCTCATTTTGTCTTTTTAAATTTTGAATAGCTTCAACCATCTTTGCATTCTTATCTTTGCTCCATTTTTTCATCAACAAATATCTTTAATTTTGCCATTTTAGTGACAAACCATCATTTGCTTTGAAACTGAACATCAATTCAAATGCAGACGACTTTATGCTTTCATTGTGACAAGTATTTAGGGCCATTTGCACATGGTACAAATCCTTGTCCCAATTCTTTTTACAGTCATGATAATAAGCTGTCAGAATTTTGATTTAAATTTCGAATTTGCCTTTCACTTTTATTTCCTGTTTTCCTCACGTTGTCAGCATAACCTACATTATTCGCCCTTATATACACATCTCATTCCAGTTCGGAATAATGTGCTCGGATTTCCCATAAAACACTAGTTTATTTCTGGTTTCAGGATTAATTCCCACCTTAATTAAATTCCACAACATCCCTTTCATTTATATTACAACAAAGTACTTCTACTGATTCCTTAATGTCTATAATGTAGTTGGATAAGCTTTCATTATATCTTTGGGGACGGTGCACCTTTTCAAATTTCAAAAGTTCACGCTGATGATATGGCACGAAATAATTCAATAATATTTCAAGCATTAATTTGACCGTGACATTGTCCTGTTTTATTTCCAATAGTTTTTTTTCGACAAAAAGAGCTTCCCTGACTATGTGAAATCGCAATCTCCATAATGTCCTCTTCCGTACATACTAGTTTCCTTTTTAAGTTTCAAGATTATTTTAAAGAATTCTAATAATTCTTGAACATTTAATCCATCGCAGATTTTTAACTCCTTCAAATAACGCTCAATGGGGTTCGGTAGTTTATTATAACTTAAATGTGGCCGTCCCGAAAACAAACACATCATCTCTCATATTTAGACCAGACCTTATCTTTCACTTCCGGTTTACCAGCCTCTTCCAGCTCACCTTCTATTTCCAGATTGGAATCAGATAACTTGCGCACCAAGTTATCAGATGTTTCCTTGTCAATTTTTAGGTTTTTTATTTTTAACAATAATTCACTTAATATACTATTCCGGTTTTCAACATGTTTAGCTGTATCCTTTTCTTCGATTTTAAACAATTTACTTAAGTTAGTCAGTCGGCGCTGCCAATGATTTATTTTTGTTTCACACCTAACTATGTCCAATGTTTAGTCCCTGTTCAATGGATTCCTCCAGTCTACTTCCTAATACTTGGGTTTCTAACTTAATTTTATCCCATTCCTCCTTGAAAGCGACCTTTCCACTCAGGTTCAAATAATTACTATTTACATCAAGACTTAATTAACTGCCGTAACTTTTTCCTTAAATCTATCACTTTAAGGACTAGGAGACACTTCCACACCTCTTAACCTAATTTTCATAGTCCAATTCCTCCTTGGTTAACAAGTCCACCTTAAGGTGCCATTTTAAAGTTTAATATTAAACACTTTATAAATTTCCAGTATCCAAGCCACTTATTAATGAACAACCACTAAGTTCAATTTTATTAAGGTTCACCAGAATAAAGCAGAGTGGCGCACTTATTTGTATACTAAATGTTAATATACAAAATTTTTGTTTTTATTATGATGACCTTAAATATTCTCGAACTCATAAGATTTAAGTAGATACTGGTGGAAATTAAAACTGGCACCTTTTTAGAAATATTCGGGTTTATTAAATCAATCCAAATTTCAATTATTAACCTTGTATTCCACCAATGAAATGTTTTGCACAATAGTTTAAAATTACTACTTCCTTAGGCAAGGCACTTTCGATTTAACATGGACTCACTGTCCTCCAAATACGTGTGTATAAAATATAAAATAAAATAATAATCTTGAATAAATTTGTATGAAATAAAATAAATAGGCTTCTTCTCAAAACTAATAAAATAAAAATTATAAACTTCTTTAAAATAAAATTCTCAAACAAATCTAAACAGTTTCTCAACAGGAATTTTTCACAAGTTCCTACAGGATATGGTGCAGCACCTGCAGCTCTTAATTTTAACTAGAATCCCTATAATTTCAATTAAATTTTTACGTTTGACTTTAAATAAATAACTCCTTTACAATTTAGATATATATTAGTCCCACACTCAACAGAATTTGATCGTTAATTTCAAATTTCAATTCCAATTTCAAATTAATTCACTTCTTAAATTTTCAAATTTCAAATTTAGAAACATTTAAATAATTCAGTCAAAAGTACTTAGCTCTTTGGTCGTGAAGGTCTTGGAGTTCGGTATTAAAATAATCTATACCAACGGATCCTACGCCCGACACTACCTTTAAACTCGCGCTAAAGACTTTACTCTATCGCTTCTCAACTCGGAATGCAAGCAGAGCGTGTTTTCTTGGCCTGCACCGACTTACGCTCCTGTTCCTGCAGGCCTGTTTGAATACACTCTCAACGCAGGTTCGCCGCCTAACAAAAGATTGAGTCCACTGTAGACTATTGTTTTAGCATTCACTGCCATCAAGTCAGGTCTAGACCAGATTCCAAGCGCGTTGTGCCTGCCGCATGGATTACAATATAAATTTACTTTTTTATTCCCTATCCATTTACAATTCTAAAATAAAATTTTATTTATTAAATTTTTATTTTTATTTAAAGTATACCATGTAATTGGTATAGGCATCTAATTATTTTAATTGATATCGTCAAGTGTAAAAACCAACTATAACAATAACCCTCTACTAATCAAGATATCTAAACGATATTTTATAATTTATGTGTGTTTTCAAATAGTGGCAGTCATTATTTATGTAGCCATTGAACCCTTTACTAACTTTCTCAATCATTTTTTTCTATTGTATATTTTATTTCAGTTTAAAAGTTATGGTTTATTTAACTACATCTGGCTAAGCTGATTTTAAAGCAGCAATTATAACCATCAGTACGTACAGACATTACAAGATATACAAGTTGATACAGCATTGGCATAAACTTTAAAACAGCATCGCAGGATTTTATTGAATACAGGTTCTATTTATAAATGAATCTACATAGATATTTTTTTATTCCGACTTAAAACTACTATCAGACAATATAAAAAACTATCAATGCCATTTATCGTAAAGTGTATTTATTAAAATTGATAATAATTATAAATAACTATTCAATAATCGCACTAAATATTGTGAATAGAAATAACCATCGTAATTTCAAAGCGTAAAGAGCTGACAACTAAAGACTGTGAACAAAGGGTAGGCCTACATATCAGTTGGTTTGTTCTTTATCAGACTCATGCAAGAAATAGTACTATGGAGTAAAAACATTATATTCCGGTACTTGAAATAATAAGTCAAATCAATCGTAATCATACTTCTATAAGACTTTTGAGCTATAAGAAGCTACCTTAAGTGTAATAAAACCTTTTGAGTGTAAAGATTAAAAAATCTACCTTCTTAGCCAATAGCAACCAAGGCGATTCCTGATGCCACAATGATAACTAAAGTATCTCTACAGTATCTTGAGATAAAGAAATAGGATAACTGGTGTATAAAGGAGGACTATCCCACTAGAGCTGTTCACTTATAGCTTGCTCCTACATTCAAAGGCTGGGCCCCCCGTATTCGACAGGAGACAGATTTGTAGATGCCAAACAGAACGTTAGTCCTCAGCAGAAAGTAAAGACTGATTAAATATGCGAAAGAAGGCTTATCCAGAATAGACACAAATATTTCTGGTTGATTTTCAGGCCACTAGGCGCCTATCTATGGGTATTCTAACTGGTTAGGTAGAGAGAACTATGAGAGGTCAATGGCTGGATGCCTGCCCATTAATGCGTTTGTGGAAGAGAATTAGTAGCAATATTCAGGCCAAGCATATTGGTAGGAATAGTGATAAGCTATGTAATTACATTCTCAAACAATAGAGTATCAGATCTGAGACGTACTGATAAACGTCTTAACTCAAACATCATCATTTGTATTTCTCTTTGTTCTAAAAGATGAGCTACGTAAGGAGAATTTACAAACTGGTCTTTTAAATTCCAACAAATTACGACCATCTCTGTAAAATTTCTAATGAAGATGCGTTTAAGCCTAGAATTAACGCACTGTTTTGGAGAAGTAGAACACATGTTTATTAAAATTTCTTGCAAACTTTTAACAAGAAAAAATTTGTCTAGAGAAATTTCCCTAATGAGTCTAAAGAAAATCATGTAACATGAACCCATAAACTTAATATTCTGTTGTAGAAGTCTCAGATTTGAAAGTTAACAGTAAGTTAGACGCAAAGGTCCTTTTATGACTTAATTTAGAGTCTCAGGGGATGCTGGTCTTAGTTCAAAATCTTACAAAAGATTAAAAACAGTAAGTTGTTTTAAAATTGTACCTCACGTAATAATTGCACTGAGAGGAATATATTTTGCAGACCAGTACGTGAGAAACCAAGTAAACGAGGCTGGGAAACCTGCAAATAGGTGTATTTTAAACTGCATCTTTTGACATTTTGTATAAAGCAATACTGAAATTAAAAAATTATTTACGGTATTCACGGAAATATAAAATTTGAACAGCAAAGATTTAGTTCTAACTTTCAAATAAAAACAATTGAAATATTTTTCAACATCACAAACAATATTCTTAAATATTTCGCAGAATTCAAACAAAAAGCAGTAAATTAAAATAGCCCCAAATAGTTTTGACATCTACCTAGAAGGTATTTCTCGATACATTTACCAATTTCTAATGTAAATTGGTCATCGGCTTGTAGTAGAATTTGCATGGATAAATCTTTCATGAAACACGAGTAACTCTGGGATAAGTACGAGGATAGATGTCTGTTTAGAATATATCTTGTTGATTTGAATATACAATAATGTTTAAAATTAAACTGCTACTACGCTATAATAAAAACTCTTGCACTACTTACTCGCAAAATAATTACTTATACATAAATAGTCATGTAATAAAAAATACAGAATGATAATGATGGTGTAATATGCGCAGAATGATTTATTTTTTCTCTAGTTACATCATGTTAGATGTATAATATCTCTTTATGTATACATCTGACGAGGAATCTGGCTACAAGTTTCTTATGATTAACTTCCTTTAAAATTCGATGTATTCAAAAATATAATAAACAACCTTCTTCTTAAATTCGATGGTTAACTTTAATACTAGCTATAAATTAATAAAAAGTATTAATATAAAATGTGTTCCCAATTTTATGCACACTGAATGGATCTTGAAAACTGTGAGAGATACAGCAAAAGATTAATAGGGAAACGTTTGTGCATAGTAAAAATACGAACAAACTAACGTAGTCTACTGTTCGTCCAGAAAGAAAGAGGTGTGGGTTTTAGTTGTTTTTTTTTTTAATTTGCAAGGAACCACTTTTAACTTACACAAAAGAGATATGATTTTTTAGTAGTTACAAAAATATCGTAAATGTTATTCTTTCCTCGTATTTGTCTTTAAATAATTAAAAAACCTCGTTTCTGTATGGTTTTGTGCAGAGAAGTTTTACTCTATTATTTGTACTCGTATAGTTGTAAAACCTGCCTGATATTTTTATTGCACACAGTTTTGAAATCAGCTCTTCAGTAAAAACGTAAAGATTATCGGGTAAGGTCAGTCTAAACATTACTTTTAGTAACATTTTTGTAATTAATTAGGAAATTAGGATGTTAGTTTCAAATTGTATGATAATTATATATCAACTAAAAATAAATTAATCATATAAAAATAAGTAAACAACCTAATTAACTTTAAACACAATTTATTTTACTCTAATAAAAGTTCACTGGCTCTTAATGTCAGTAGTCTTGGCACCATTGAGTATTTTTATTTACGAATAAACCACCAAAAAGGTGTATACAACAATTTACACGAATTGTTGAAAGTGTTGTAGGATGTGTGTGATTCAAATACGTTCTTTATTCTATTTTTGACGATGGAAGTATTGTGAAGGAAACATGATTTTTCCGCACATTTTCCATCGCTTGTTGAAAACAAATCAACAACTCTACGTTCCGAGATCTGTAATCTGATCTCTTCTTCAGGTAAATAATTACTATGACACACAGTTACAAAGTGGGTTAAAAACAAATCACAACGCTCTGGTATGATTTGTTTATTATACAGGGTGATTCATGAAGTTCTCCCCCCACTTCTACAGCACATTGTACTAGTAAAAAATAATGAAAAAATGTTATATAAACATAGGTCCGAAAACGCTTCGTTAGCTAGTTACAGCTAGCGAAAGATTTCGCCTGAATTCCTGGGTAAAGAGTAAAATAAAGCCATACTGAACTTTTGGAAAGGTTAATTAAGTAAGAAATATCGTGGATTCTTATGTATTTTTACCTGATAAAGCTAATAAAATAGGTTTCAGAACTGTACCTGTAGTAGTTTTTGAGGGATTCAGGGTTAAATGCAAAAAATTGGGGCACGAAACAATGTTTTTTTAAGTTTGATGTACAATAACTTTGTTAAATTGGTAATAAATACATAAAATCAACAAACATAAATTGTATAAAATTTAATTCTGAGAAAATTGATATAATCAAAGTCTAAAATAAAACAGAAATAAGTACCAAAAAATCGATTTTATTCAGTATAATACATTACTAGTTTTAAGCAAAATTAATCAGGTTGGGCCAACCGTACGCACCTTTTTATAATAGATGTTCGAAAATGAGGCCATCATTATCAATACATTTTGCAGCATGTTTGTGTATTGCTTTTTGTTGCGTTTCTTAATTTTTCAGGACTTCCCTGTATCTGCACAGCCGAATCCATAATACGGGCAATTAATTCATCACGAGAATTCACTTTTGTCTTGTATACAATGTCTTTCATCCATCCCCAGATGCAATAATCCAATGGAGATAGATTGGTGATCTTGGTGGCCAAGGGTGAGGCCTCCACGACCAATCCATTGTCCAGGAAATTGATGATTTAAGTAAGCAGAAACGGCACGTGAAAAGTGGGGAGGTGCTCCCGTGCATGCCTGGAAGTACAAATTTTTGTCTGAGATGTAAAAGGGAACACTTCCTCTATAAAACAGCCTGCAGGAAAACTCTTCTTAGGAAGGAAATGCAAAATAGAGAATTAACTCCATGCATTTAGGCGTCCAGGTAATATGGAAAGGTCGCAATCAGCCGATTGTGCAAAAGGGCCACAGCAACTCAGACATTTGGGTGACGCTAAATCGGTGTTGAAAGTTCTCGTTTCCACTAACCATCATGTGGATTTTCTTCTTGCCCATGAGTGTTTCATCTGTGCAAAGTTTAAATATTGACACACATCCCCGAGTGATATTGTGCCTCATCCGTAAGACAAAATACGCTTGTAGTAAGTTGATTATTAATATTCAAAAAGTATGCAAATAACTCCAAGCGAATAAGCGGACCATCCCTAGCTAGTAGATGTTGAACCTTTTGTCTTATGAAACGGATAAAATTTGTTTCGGATTTAAGTGACCTCCCACGACCCGTTGACTGCGAAAACTCCCTTTATCCGTCTAGAAATAAACGTCGATGTACTTACACCCCTGGTACTGCGATGAACAAGCATAGGTAATAACTAATATCATCCAAGTTCGACAGCTCGATTCATTAATTGCGGTTCTAGTACATTGGTGATAGTGGATCCTGGTTTCCCGAAGAGTACGAAAAGTTCCTGAAATTGTTTTGGGTATCTGAATTCCTCCTATTTAGGGTAAACGTAGTTCATTTATTCTTCTACAGACAGACTCTAGCTAATTACCATTATCAGTATACCCAAAAATAAAAACCATATCAGCGGTTATTTCCTACTGAGATGTAAATAAGTAAGGCATTTTTTCGCTGGAATAAACAATCGAATTATAAACTCACAGAAAAAGTTTGCAATTTAATAACACGATTCACAGAAAACCCGGATCTCCTGCTAGTGTAGCTTGCAAAACGACCCACTAATACACCCAGTTTCTAACGTAAACAGTAGCAGAATATCATTGTTGATACAGCTGTTATTTCGTGCGTTAACCAACTTAGAAATTAATCAAAACAAAAATCTGCCATGTTCGAAATGATTAGTAAACAATAATGGGAAAATGTTTGCTTCATATTAAATTTTTTCGGAACATTTGATGTAAATTGTTTATTTAAAAAATAAATACAAACGTAATAAACATGATATTTTTATTTAACAAACAATACTTGCTATGTTATAAACAGATTAATCTTGCTTCTTCCTCAATTTAAATCTCATCATTAAGGAACAAACATTTTGTTTTATGTTTTATTTTAACTAAATACCGTACGGTATTTCTTTACAGACTACAGTAATGTATTATATCTGAATAAGAATCGATTTTTTGATACTTTATTTTCTGTTTTATTTTAGACTTTGATTATATCAATTTTCTCAGAATTAAATTCTGCTTACAATTTAAATGTTTGTGATTGATTATGTATTTTATTACCAATCTTATTTAACAAAGTTATTGTACACTCAAACTGTAAAAAGAACATTGTTTTTCGTGCCCCAATATTTTTGCATTTAACCCACCCTGAATCCCTCAAAGAAACTACTACACGGGTACAGTTCCTGAAACCTGATTTTATTAGCTTTTATCAGGGTAAAAATACATAAGAATCTCCCACGATAATTTTCCTTTACTTCGAATTAACCTTTCCAAAAGTTTCAGTATGGCTTTATTGCTTACTCTTTACCCAGGAATTTCAGGTCGAAATCTTTCGCCTAGCTGTATACTCGCTAATGGCGAAGCGTTTTTTCGGAACCTATGAATTTTAATTATAATCATCTTCTTTTACATGTATTATTTACTCGAGGTACAAATCGTGCTTGTTAGAGAAGTGGGGGGAGAATCTTCATGAATCACCCTGTATATAAACAGATAA
>NW_025783077.1:0-30757 GCF_021130785.1 Homalodisca vitripennis | reverse complement strand
AAATTTATGGCCTCCTGGAATGTTTATAGTAAACATAATATTTCATATGTATAATAATTTAAAAACTACTTCAAAAACTTGCCAAAAGAAGTTTTATATCAAGATCAACAGAAATTCGAATTAGACAATACGAATGAAAACTATTTTATATTCATTATGGTTTTTGCGGTCCCAAACTGAGAATTCCTGGTATTTGGCAAAAGTTTCGATATTATAAAATTCCATATTTAAACGCAAGAGTATAACGTTAATAAACAGGAAAATTGGGATCTACCATTCTAAACCTAATTTATACTATTCATAAAGTATAGCTCCAAACTAACATTTAGTATTGTAAAATTAAATCCAGCTGAACTTTAATAAAAGACTCCAATTTTATCTCTCTTTATCCTATCCGTTTATGAAATACTTCTAAAGATAGAAGTATTTTGTAAATACAAAATTAGAATACTGCAAGATGTATAACACCCAGAAAATGTTTTCCTAATAATTCAGTTGTTGTAGTAATGTCAGTAGAGATGTTTATCATGCTACTCCTCAGCTTAGCTCTCACGTTTTGTTTTTTTCTTTTACTGTGAAAGTTGATTAACTGGGTTCTTTGTGTGTTTCTTCTTAGACCTAATTACTGGGCTTTAGCCTTTTGTGGTATTCAGTAATCATATTTTACTATTTTTAGATAGTATTTTTCTTTAACTGAAACTATATGCAAATACCAAAAAAACATACTTCAGTACATTACAAACAATGGTTTGTAATTTATGTCTTATTAATGACATCCTCGCATAAGATACCTCCTACGTAGGATTAGGTTACCTCCAAAGTGGAGGTCAATTAGAACCCATAACTATGGAAATGCTTTCTTGCTTGTCTAAGCTAATTGAGAGTTTATCCGTTTAAAACAAATCATTTATTGTAGTTTTTATTATACGGAAAAATATTAAAGTGTGGTCAAAGGGTTAAAATAAAATCGATAAATGGGTATAAAATATTATATGGTATAGTAATAAGTTATAAATCTTTTATTTTGTAACTATTCGTGTTAAACCTTTTGTGAATGACCAAAATATGTAATATAGTGCAACCTGCAGGTTTCAAAAATTATAGTTTTGCTTTGAAGGGTATTATGACTTTTAATCCCCACTTACACTAAAACAAAAGTATAAGTAAAAAAAAGTAGAAACACTAAAAATATTTTGAGTTCCCTTTCGATTAAATTCTATGACAGTAAAAAGAGCCATAGCGTGTAAACACTTACTCACTGTTTTATAATACTCGAAATGTAATGGTAGCATTTACCACAATTTATTATTGTAACCATATTTTAGTATATGTGAGTCATTAAATATATAATAATAAAACACGAAAATTTAATACATGTCATAATAATTCATGAGCAAAGTATCTCTTTTTGTAATATTTAGCAATGTGGACAGCTTTCAACGTGTTTTAAATCGAACTCTGTTTTTGTTATTTTTATCGAACATAACTACAGTATATCGTCTACTTATTAAAAAGTAGGTTTGCATATATTAATTTGCAACAGAGGTATAGAGAAACTCGATTATTCAATTATTTTGAAGTTGGTATCAATAGCGTGAAATTGCACACTATAAATTGGTAATGGAACATATAATAAGAAGAATATACCAAAGGATAAATAATTTACTGTTAGGAAATATATTAATCAAGGTACTTCAGAAACACCTAGTACGATAATGGCGCATATCATTGCATGGGATTTGGCTGAGCAGTAACTAACATGACATTATGAAATTGTAAAAGTCCGAAGAAATAATAAGTTTGTAAAATAAACTGAACACAATTATATGTCATTTTAATATTTAAACACAGAAAAAAAATTGTCATGCAACCTCAGCACCTCTTACGCGAAATATAGAGCGGCATTCCACCACATTGTGTACATATTGAAAGGAAATAATACTACATATAAATGTATAATTCGTATAAGTAATATATAATTCAGATATTCAAATTCTCTAGTTTATTATAAAAAAGTCCTTTAAAAATATATCATATAGTGACTAAATTAGAACATAATCAGCGTCAAAACAGTTTTCAATGGAAATAGAGTAAATTAAAATTACTAAAAAAAAAAACAGCCGCTGTGATTCAAGCGATCATTTAAAATGCATCATAAACTTATCATATGAAAATTGATATATTACCTGCCTTTGCTAGATGAATAGTTTAATAGATTTCCCAGAAACGGAGATAAAACAACTTTTAAACATAAGTAAAAGAGTCCCGCTGTTAAAGATAATAAATATGCAGTGAGTCTCCATCATTATTTGTCACTGAGCTACATTCCTCCCCTCAACTTGAAGGTACTACAAAAGTACACAAGAAGACTCACTAGAAAGAAGCTTTACAGAGATGTAAGTGGATATTTCACAGTCAGGTGAACAGTAACGAACAGATTGAGTAACATTGAATACATTTGAAAGTGTAGCAGAGGATTCCACAGTAACTGAAGACACAGTACATTTCCCTCGTTTGCGTCTAAGAGAATGTTTTCCGCAATACACAAGGACCTAGCATAAAGATAAACTTTAAAGTTGAAACAATTATAAATCGTGACGTCAGTAAAACAGTCAGTGGAATGGTATTGAGTAGGCTACTTGAGTGAAACCTGTTTTACGACACGTGTATGCTCTTACCTTGGATATAAATGTTTGCTGATCTTATTAAGTAAAGTCTCAATGTTCTGGCATAGATATATTTCCAGTTTCAACTCATGTATTATGCACACACCATTATATCCCACTAGTGTAATGAGCAAGAAATTCCTCCATTAAAATAACCGTTGACGAGAAGAACTTAACTATAGCTTTATCGATATAATAATTAAAAAAGCTAAAATATTGTTATGTTAATGTTTTTTAAACAGTTTACAATACTGTTTTATATGTTATTTTTTCATGAGAACTGAGGTTTATTTCTAAAAATAAAACTTCACTGTTACATTCCTATTAGTGTTAAAGGGATGTAAATACTTTTAAAACAGTATTTAGACTGGATGTTTAGAAATGTCTTGATAACAGATTGCAATTACTTTCACATAGTAATAAAACACTAATCAACAAAATGCAGCAAGCATCAATAGGAAACATTAGTGTTTAAATTAGATTTTGTTTATGCTTTTATCATGATTTACATACTTATCCATAGTAAATACTCAAATAAATGATATCATATTTTCACAGTTAAAACGCATAAAGTAGTACTAACCATGTAATACGAGTAAAACTATTCAATATTAACTTCCGATTACAATAATTTAAAAACATTTGTTTTAAATATAATAAAATAACTTGGTGGTGCAACTTAATTGCTTTGGTGTACTAATTTAAATGTAAGCGAAAACAACTGTATTATTGAATTAAATTTTGCGATGATGTTTCAAGAAATAAAACTAAGCGTCGCGGTGTCGCGTCAAAGTAGATGAAAAGTTCAGTACGCTTGCCATAATTTTTCCAGACTATTTATACGGAAGACGAAAGAACTATCGGAGCGCTGAAAGTGGTTTCCGATAATTTTTCCACACTTAATGAGCTTGCTACTAAACCAACGACGCGCTTCATTTATCTTGGCGAAACAAGCTCCAGTGATACTTCAATATCGGCTTCTTGGCTGTAGCTTCACAGTTTGTCATTCGCTTTTATCATTAGAAATTAGAAAATTCATTGCTGTTTCAAAACTAAGCTATGTAGGCATATAAATATACATTGATATACATACATATTTATGTACGCATACACACACACACACACATATACACGCACGCACGCACACACACACACGCGCACGCACGTACGCACACTCACACACCACACACACACACACACACACACACACACACACACACACACACACACACACACACACACACACACACACACACACACGCACACACAATATATATATATATATATATACACACACCTTATGTTATAGTGGGTCAAACACACACACACACACACACGTATTTGTGAGGTTTATTTGTTAGGTAGACATTTAAAACCCTTTTATTCATGTTCGTAATTGTTTCACAAATACGAGTAAAGTATGGTTTGATTGATTTGACGATGCAAACTAGATATTTTCTAATAGATCATAGAAAATAACGTGCTTTCCTGAGCGTTAGCTTAGCTTCTCAAAACGAGGCGCTGGAAAAATTTTATTTCTGGCTGTTATTTTGCCTGTTCGCACAATATCTGACGGCAACAACAGGAAAACCGCAGAATGAATAATATTTGTACAAAACATATGTAATTAAGCCTTTGTGTAAGGCTTCAACAAATATTTTATTTTTAATAGTCTATACCTTTAAAAATAGAACTATTTGTTACTACACCTTTGAGTTCATATTTATAGAAAATATACACTTCAACTTCTATACTTTCCGTATTGATGGACTATATAGAAATTTGATGAAATGGTCGAGTAATAAATAGAATTTGGTGAAAAACATTAAACGAAACTTTAGCTAGTCTACAGATAGTACAACTAGAAATGTCCTTCTACAGCAAATGCATAACATTTATTTACGTTATTCAAACTTTTAATTGTACTGTATAAAATTTTTAAGCAAACAAGAAATTAATATATCGTTCTGTAACTCATTAACAGGTTTTTAAAATTGACCTAAAAACTATTTAATACTCCTAGTTAGAACCAGCTACATATTTTACTTTGTAGGGCATTTCTAGTAAGTAAAAGGTGTACCATAAAATGGAGCAACCTGTACTGAACGGTGTGCGGTGAGGTGTATGTATCAAAGCCACTTATATCAGTCAAGTGTATCACGTGATCGATCCATTCGTGGTGAGGTAAAGCTCTTAAGTTATACAAGTGGCATCTTTATGTTCACCATAATGTGTACTCAATATTCACCTAGTCAGGCCCATAAATCCCCTTTCTTGAATGAATATGTTGCTATGTAAAACCTATATATTATAATTGAAGGCAATAGGTTTAATTAGAAAGTACTTTATATTTGTATGCACAGAATTCTCACGTGAATTCATTCAGGATGCGAAAGCTAATGTCTGCAGAGAGTCAATCACAACTGTCGTGTGGTCTACAACCTGGAGAGTTTGATTAAACAACTCCCCTCAAAACTATTTCATTAGATCAAGTATCTCGCTGGCGACGATTGATATGGGTTATTGACTTAGAACGGTTACTGTATTTAAAATTTACCTTACCTCTGATATGTCTTTACATCTATTTATTGTACAGTAAATTTGTGGGTTTTGAACAGTAACTGAAAACATTGCAGTCATCCGTTTAACATCAACGTTTTAACTGAAATGTCTATTAAACTAACAAGAACCGGTCGCAATTTACTTTTTTAAACTTACTTCTTTTCACGTGTGGAAAGATTATCGAATTATGTTAAATGGATTAACCTCTATGGGTGATTGATCTGAATCAAATTTTTTTTGAATTTAAGTTACGAGGTTTTGTTTAAACTTTCAACAGTCTAATAGCCTACAGTGAGAAGTTTGAAGAACTACAATATAGTTTTATATAGGGGTTACAATCCAATTTCAACGCATATAGTTGGTTGATCTACATGATAAATCTTTTATTTTCATGTGGAGTTAATGATTGGTATGATAGGTGCCATTTACAGGGGCAACTTATTTCAGCTCTTATGGGTTTATTTAGTCTGCCCAGTCTATCAGTCATTTATATTTGAAATGTAATTGTTCTAATACGGGGAAGTTTTGGTAGTTGGTCTTGGGGTCACAATGACATGGAAATGTCTATTTTTAGTTGGTATTTAAATACATTTAGTGTTTCTATTTACATCATGAGGAGTATGTGTGCCAATTGTTTATTCTCTGGAGTATCGAGGAGTTGGATAACTAGTGAGTGAATATGTGAGAGCTTTGCCTTATATATACAAGGAATTTATATTAGTACTATTACATATGTTTTTTGTTGTTGTCAAATCTCCATACCTGAAACAGTATAAAGAAAATGTATTGTTATTCGTATAAACAGTCATATAAACATTGTTATATAAAAATAGTTATTCTTATAAGCCTACAACTGCCTCCATACATATAATAAGGGTATGAAAAAGCTTATGGCTTATGAATTACTGTTTAATAAAATATGCTCACATTACAAACTCTAATGCTAGGTACTAACGCAAATAGGTGATGAAACCCAGTAGAAGTAATTAACTTACAAGTAATTAGTTAATTAGTAAAAGTAAAGATTAATTATATGTAGACCACCATTTACAATATTGGTATACACATACGAACCAACAAAACAAAAACATAAATTACATTCGTAAAAACTCATGGAAAGAGAGAATGCAGCATGCAGATAACATCGAAATAACAATAGTCTAATAGTGAACATTTGTAAGAGTAGTAGAATAGTAATAACTACTATGTAAATGACCTAATACCTAATTAGGCAGACATCTGTATATATCTCTAGTTAAGAGATATTCCTTTATTTTAAAAGTGTATTGACTAAATTAATGCTCTACCTAGCAATATCTTAGGGCTACTTTGAACATGTGCACTGTATATTGTACTGTACATGATCAAGATAATCCTATTAGATTATTACTAATAGGCCTTACTTAGCTCTATTGAGGGTATATTGCAATAGAGCCCTCAGTGACACATTTGACTCAAGGAGTATAATAAGACTAGACTGTATATGATTTCAATATTATTTTATGTCATAAAGTAATTTGCAGATAATAATACTGTAATCAGAATATAATCACCAGAATAACTAATACTCAATGATATTTTCTATATTATAAATCAAACACAAGTTTAAACAGAATTGTAGCCTTGAACACGAAATACTTTCCTAGTAACTCCAATGGATTCGTAACGGAGTTTGAGTCGTACAAAATAAAAGACAGTAATTTCTTTATTCATAATAATGATTAAATTATTTTCTCTACTAGCCTAAAATTAGCGTGACTGATCAGATTTCCATGGATAAATATATTTAACAAACTGCTGTACCTATTGTACAATAGTATAAATGCGTCTATTATAAAAATGAAGGGGAATATAACTCTAAACATCTATTTTAAAAACTCATTATAATATTTAAATTTACAAAAAACTAATATTTGTATAACAAAGTTTGATTTTGTGTTTTTTTTTGTCTTTGTATAGCAGAAAATAAGCGAAATTGAAAACAAAATATTGTGAAATAGAGTGGTTTACTCAATAAATTTATAACCTTTTCATTTAATTCTAATAAAATAAAGGTTCTATTCATAATCAGGCTTCTGTACATAGGAAATCCTACAATGAAATAGTAAATAATATAAAAGGTCGCAGATTTGAAAACAGTTAAAATTTAAACTTACAATCAACCGTAGTACACTAAAGAAAATGTAAGGAAGTTCAACGAAAACGGTTTTAATCCGAATATTTACATGGTGCTATAGTTCAGTAGTTGATTGCAATAATAGAAATGTACAAACTATATCAGTGGTGCGTGTTCTTGTTTAAGATTTTTTGTATTTTTGAAAATATTATATTATATATATAATATAATATATTATTGTTTTTATATATATATATATATTATATATATATATAACGTATAATATGTATGTATGAAACGTATTTTAAATATTACCTTAGCCAATCTATACTTTAAAATGTTTCATTATTTATATAATGGGAAAATTTTTTTTATTGAAGTTAGTTTTTGACGATGGGAGGATTTTGAAAACACTAAACTTTTCAGGAAATTTGCTATTTCATGAGTGATACTAAGAAACAATAACACTAAATTTCTAGATCTACAGTCTGATATATTCCATATACGCATAATTGATGTAACAGATAACTATAATCTAGGTTAAAAAAAAAACATCATACCAGAGCATTGTAACACGCAAGCCATGAATCATAACTGAAGATTGTGTGTCCACCCCATGTATACTAACTCTAAAACATGTTCTTAGTAATAAAAAACACTACTTGAAACTTAACTACAGAATACGGATCTCAATATCTATGCATTCAAAGACCTATCACATAGATGCAAAAATACTTTCTAACCTTCTTCTCAATGTGATTCTACTCTTTGCCTGCATTTATGCTTATTCGGTCAAGTGTTGTTCCATGATACAAAATCAGAGTTTACAACAACTTTAGGTGCCAGTTTCAATTTGCTGTTACAAATGAAGATACATAGTTATTTAACTAGATCCGTATACAAGTAAGTCCATTTTTCTAATAAAATGTGTATTTTTTGCATTCAACTTCTTTTCTATATTCGCAATATCGAGGTTGGTAATGGTGCATGTCACTCCATGGCATTTCTCATTTTTATGTTTTGCCTCTTTGTCTACGTACCTGTTTGTCTAATTTTCACTTGATATCCCTGAGATGAATTAAACTTCGGGCGTTGAATTTTTCAAGTAACACAATTTTTCTTACGAAAGTCATGGTTGATGTTGTGCATATGTCTCTTTGATAACTTTTTGCAGAATATCCCTAGAACAATTACACTTTGTATACCTTCCAATTGTCTTGAAATTCATCTTAAAGCCTATAATTAAGTAGCCATTCAAATTTATATTCTGCCTGCCTGAGGCTGTAAAACTTTATTTTAGGTCTGATCGCTTGGTCATCTGCAAGATGTGTTTAAAGAAAGAAATCCACTTTATAGTAGAAATTTTGCATGTAACTGCAGCAAATCCTGTTACACAACGTGTGGTCTAGCTTACTCCTCCATTGTAGTGTAATATATATTGTAGCTTACTCCATCCAGTAATACTAGTTATCCACTTCAATGTTGTGCGACAACTTACATATTCTATCGCAGGCTATCACGGTTTTATTATGTTATGTGCTATGTTTTTACTTAACTGCTGTGTAATCAACTATAAAAATAGAATGCTAGAGTCAAAAAAAAAATTCAATTTATTTTAAAAAATTGCGACACAGTCTCAAAATGAAATAATATTTTCTGTCCGTTTATTTACGATTTAAAATCAGTTCATAAACGTAGAATAAATAAATTATTTTATTTATTTCAATAAATTTTCTAACAGTTCCTTATAATTACAAATCTATTTATTATAATTAAAGTAGCCTAATATTTAATAAAAAGTTTCTACTAACAAGACTTTATACCGAAATAAAATAAATTTAATGTTTTCCCAAAGAGCTCGGAACGTCTCATTTTAAAAACATTTCTGAAGTTTTATACCTTATGATTTACGTTGTAAAGTACAACAGGTGTGGAGTTGACGCCACCTGCTCACTCTTGAGCCTGCCTCTGTAAATGAGTATCACGTGTCTATCGCATGGCATTGAACTTTTCCGTTGCAAGTAAAGTCAGTGATAAGTATTGAACAGAAATCAGTAGATGCTAAACAAGCCCACACCATAGTCATTGTGTTCAACAATGAGCAAACTCACATTTAAAGAGACAAGATATCACATATAAATCATCAGTATTGTGAAATAAAACATATCAATACAGCACTGCTAAACTTTATTTTAAACCTACAGTACTATTAGAACCATGAGTGTTTACAGAACCGTATATCATAATGGAAATCAAGAATAAAACTCCCCTGAGAACTATTCCACCACCCCGCGACCTTGCTCTGGGGAAAATTTAAGATTTTCAAAGCAAAGCATTGTTCATAGTGTATATCCGACCGTAATGACATATAAACTAAAGCTCTTTAGCATAACAAAATAATCCATTATTGGTTAAACATTATGGAAGCCTATCAGTTGAGGGGATAGACAATTTTATTTATGTCTGTCCATATAGCTGCTTGGAAGAGGCCATAATAATAATAATAATAATAATATTTATTGCTTTAGAACATGTACATGTTATAGCAATTGTCAAAGAAGAAAATAAGCTAAAATTTTGGATTCATTACATTACATCTAGGTTACTTTCGTACATACAATTTATTCCATCCATTCTACTGCTCATTTATTCGAATTTCCCACTCTAGCACCAGCGTCAGTCAGCCAATTATGTGGTCACCCAAACATGTGCCATGAACTCGTCTGTATTGTAAAAAGCTTCTGAGAGCAATGCACTTTTCAGACGAGTTTTAAATGCCCTTAGGCATTGCGGCACTTTTTTATGAAATTTGGCAGTTTGTTGACAAACTGAGCTCCTGCCTGAGAAGGCAAGCGCTCATGTACTACCGTCCTGTGTCTCCCAGTTCGGTAGTTGTCCCTGCCTCTAGTCCCTCATATGAGTGTATATCACTACCTCTGATGAGATTGCATTTTGACTTGAAAAACATAGACGTCTCTAGAATGTAGAGGCAGGGTAATGTCAACAGTTTCAGTTTTCTGAATGCTGGTCTGCACGACTCTCTCCATTGTAGTTTTGCAATTGTTCGAACGACATTTTTTTTGGAGTGTAAAACACTCTAGAGAAATGTGTATTTGCACAGCCTCCCCACAAGACCACTCCGTATGACAGATGGGGTATATCAATCCATAGTACGCCGTCATCAGTACCTGAGTTGGGCAGTATTTGGATAGCTGCCTCAAAACATAAATTCCTGAGGACAATTTTGAACAAACGTTGTCTACATGACTATCCCATGTCAACCCTCGATCAAGGTGTATTCCAAGGAATTTAGTCGAGTAGACTTCTTCGATCTCAGTCTCCTCCAACATCACTATAGGACTTTTGATCAGAGACGGTCGGGCCGCAAACGAAATTGAACAAACACCGATTTTGACGGGTTTGTTTTAAGATTGAGCTCATTGAAATGTTGAGCCATGACAAATGAGTTTAAATTTGGGTCAAGCTTTATGTATGTATTCATATATAAATTAGCGTTAGCAAATATTATTACATTGGGTTTAAGTATAAACGTGAATGAAACGAGAAAGTAGCAGAATAAATAAATGGTTAGGTAAACTGGTTATAACTTTTTTGGTTCTAAGGTGATATATGACCTTGAGATTTTGGCTTATAATTGTGCAAGGCCTGATATGTGACACGTGGTGTAACGTGCTCCTTTCTGGTATTGAATATATTCGTGAATAAAATTTCACAAAGCCATTTATTTATAAAAAGTTATTTTAGATTTAAACGCTCTTGTCAACAAAACTTGTTAAGCGCTTTCACGCACAAAGTCACGCACGCAAACATCTATCGCATGTCAAGCCAGCCTTTGATCAAGAACTGAGCTATTCCCGTACCATGTATTATCTCTTTTATAAGGCGATAAGACTCCCAAACTAATTTCCTTAAGGTATATATGCGACTTTTCAAGTCTTTCTGGTTTATCTCCTCGTATAATAAAGTTACTAGATTTGAACTTACCAAGGTTGTTATTATTGAAGTGATACATTTTTTGTTTATTATTACATTTAAATTACTGTTAAAAAACTGTAAAACTACATTATCTGTGCTTTATCAAAAACTGGTATTAGTTATTTTACTATTCATTTATTAGCTATATATTATTATAAAGTTGATTGCTTGTTACATAAAGGGCGAATCGCCCTGTGCATATGTTAGAAATCCATGTTTTACAACTGAGGCCTCATTATTTGCCAACGTGTCAACAATCGGACTAAAAAGTGACCGCGAAAGCACCGTTCAGAGGCAGGATGTTAACTCGACTGTTAGCACTTTAACGCGTTCAGCTCTCCATGTATGTTGCCGGTCACCAGTCAAGTATCCTTCGTTACTACACCACACTCGTGTTTCTGGTGCGAACCGTCCGTCGCCTGGGTTTTGGAATTTGATAGTGTTTAAATGATGGGAGTTAACTTGGAATTGGTTAGTTTTCGTCATCCATTACTGTATAAATATGAACATCGTGCTTCCTGCAATCTGAAAAACGTAAAACTTGGAATACTTTAGCGTTTAAAACTATGTTGATGACGTTTGTATTTTTGTATCCATTGCTTATCTAATGGTCACTCAATAAATAGTCTGTAGCTATAAACGTAATTAAGATGGTTAGAACCAAAACGATAGACAAAATACAGCTTGGAAAAACTTGCTATTGCTCTTTTATCAGTAAAATATATTTTTATCCCCAAATTCATTTAAATTTAATATTAAAAAGTACATGAAAAGTTGAAAGTTTATAATTTGTAGTGGATGAAAGTAATATATAACGATCAAATTTAAAACAAACCATATATAATGGAGATAATATAATTGTTTGCCTTTCATTTCAAAGAAATAATGTTGGATATTTTGAACAAACTAAGATTGATTGGGGCAGGTGTGTGACCTAAATCCGTGCCGGAGATTATCTTTCTCAGAACAGGATTTAGGTTCACAACGAAAGAATCAAGGGCAAGGTTAAAAGTTTAATTAACTTTTAAGCTTTTACACAAGGTTATACATTAAGTTATTTTATTATAGCAAAATATGGTTTTAAGTGTATATAAATAGGCTAATTCAGAGTAAAATACTATTTATAGACGTAAGTTAGTACAGGTTTATCGAGACGTTCGTAACTGTTGGCTTCAGATAGATGTATGAACCTGTTATAATTATGGATTATACATGAAAACATAAATATTTTGAAGATAAAGTTTTGTAGTTAAAATCTAAAAAAGCTATTTAATAGTAATAAAATGCATATAAATCTTAAATGGGCTATAAAATAAATTGCTTCTGATAAACAATAAACAATGTAATTATTGACGTTAATAGCCACTATCCTGAATTCAGCTTTGAACTTTTTATCTTGAATGAATTTGATCAGATTTGAACTTGTAATCACATTGAAATAAAACAGTCGAAGCAGAACAAGAGCACGTATAGAAACGTGCATAAATAATCCTATACATCACAATAACTAAATATTCAAACACAAGAAAGATATAGACTAAAAAATGTTACCAGAGGAGCTCCAAATTTTATTCCTGCACATAATAAAACTATTTTGTAATTAAACATTACAGTGGTTTTGAGGGAGGGTCAAACTCTTATGTCTATTTACAATGAGAGTATTCAGCCTATAAAATATTTACAATACTGAACAATAGACTTTAGACAAGAATAGGGGAAAAGTGGCAAAAAACAAAATGGATTTAGGGGACGCTTAACCATTAATTAACCTTGCACTATATATGTAATAATCTTGTACTATATATGCTATTTTTACCACGTGTCGCGTAAGAACCTTCACTGATGTGGAAGTAAAGTTTTAAATCTGTGGCTACATGTGTCATATGTTACTATGTCATATATATTAAAATGTTTCATAAATGTACTCAGTCTGTATATACCTTTATTTACTCTGCGATGATCTCGCTACCATAACATTTCATCGTATAAAAAATGTAATAGTGTTTGTTAACGCTCAGACAAATCCCACCTAGTGACAGGGATAACCAGCTCATATTCAATGTTAATTGTATAAGAATGAAACTTCATGCAAAATGTCGAGTCTAAAAAGGTCTAAAGCTAGTTCTCCAAGTGTTATTCAGATATGCAGACAGTCGGACAGACAGAGATGGAAAAATAAATCAACAAGAAACTAAGTGTATTCTTACATAATTATTTTTATATCCCTCTAAAATCATAATTTAGAATGTAGAAAACAGATTAAATTAGTTTAGAGTACGCTCGCGCAACTTACTTGTTTTAAGAGTTCGATTTAATTCAATGACTTAATGTAACTAATTTTAAACTAATAAAGTGCAACAAGTATTAATTTCATATTCCCACAGTTGTGTATAGGAACAATATTGTAGTTAACTACTGAATAGGATAATATAAGAAATAGATTTTAACGCTCGTGTTACACAAACCTTGTCAACTCCAATACAAAGTGACTGTATTTTCATGTATGCGCTGCTGATATGATTAAATAATCACAATACTACTTGTCGGCAACATTTAACAAATTTTATGTGACATATGTGTATTTCCAACAATCTTGTAATATATTTCCTACACAATAGTTCATATACACCTTTTGAAAAAGTGAATTAGGAGTACTAAAGTAATTAAGTCCAGTATTTGCTGTCCGTGGCTGCAATAAACGTATAATATCAATATAATAAAAAATATTACTATTATGCATCTTACCCCAATAGAAACCAACATTAAAACCTTCTTACTTGACCTTGTATTCTTGTAACATATAAAATGTGTAGAGTCCAATATCTTAATAATTTGGTTGATGAACTGCCATATGTGATCCAATCTAACATCATCAAAATGCGTAAATTTAGAAATTTCCCTTTATTATAAAGTAAAATACAACTACTTTACAATCAAAACTATTAGACCTCTTCATTCAATAAACAGAGAACAATTTTTGCTTTGATAATCTCAAATTTATAGCAGAACAATCTCGCGGTCGCTGTTATAGATGGCGTAACAACGCGTGAAACCGAGCATCGGCAGATATTGTGGTGATGGAAATGTTCCCAGGGGAGTGTGGTCCTCGATTGAGTTCGTGATATTAACGCGTTTCTGTAAATACATTTAGCAGTGCTATATTGATATGTTTATTTCATGATACTGATGATTTTGATGTTATATATTTTTTGTTTTAAAGTAAATTTCTTTATTATCAAATATCTTGGGGATACTGTATAATAAGCGCCCCACACAAACAATTTAATCAACCGTCGATTATAAATGACTAAACTATCATATATATATATATATATAGTTATATGATATATGATATATGATTAGACCTATAGATATTTATAAATAACAATTTATAGCTTAAAATAAGATTGCATCCTTAACAACCCATTATTCGTTTGAATAAATAACTAAATAAGAATTCATTTGATAAGAAATCACGTTAGGATTTATCATACATATAAACAAACATTTTTATAATTTGTTTAATGCCTTAATGAACGAATACATGAATAGTTGCATATAAGATACTCAAAACTGATTGTAATTGTAATATAGCATATTTTAAAGTGGTTTAAAAAAAACAAGGGAAAGAACACTAATATGCGTTAGCGAGCCATTCTCTCAGAGTACAGTCCAAAAAACAACAAGGTTCCTGTAAAACAAAACCTTTTATAAACGCTTATTTTGAAATTTGTTTGTTGAGCTTCATCAAATATTTTCAAGAAAATGGATTTTGACTGTATTAGGCTTTTCATATCTACGCTTTTATTGTACGTTTCCTTGAGACAAACTTGAATATGTCACTGGAAATATCTTACACAGAAATAATATATTAAAAAGCCGAATTAGGTTTTCAGGATCTGCATATGTATGTATTTTCTTAATGTACAGAAAATTAAACTCAAATGTAATGTCGTAAATTCATAGGACCTGAAGTGACCATGAAATGACCAGCAACCTCGACAATTGCAGAGGAGCTGTCTTAGTTTGTAAGTAGATTACAATGGCTGGAAGTAAACTCTTTTTGAACGCAATAGGTTTCCTATCCCATTGTATTTTTTCTTGATTGGAACAAGAAAAACTCAGCTGTGATTTGAGTCAAAAATTTGATATAAGAGTTGGTCGTAATTTCTCTAAACCTCTCATCCTCCTAACAATGAAAATACAAATAATATGTACATGATGGACGCCTAATTGCATTTTATAATATCTTAGGCCTCCAACTTATTAAAATTGAAAGTGTTTTTCACCAAGTTGATTACAGAATTCGATTTGTAAACCTGCGAACCAAGCCACTTGCTACTACTAGTTAATAATATTTAAATGTAACGAAATCGTCCTACTTTATTCGTTTGAACCGGTAAGACTACTTTTTGGCTATCACGTGTAACGAAATACACACACACACACACACACACACACACACACACACACACACACACACACACACACACACACACACACATATACTATATATATTACCACTGACATAAGTAATATTACATAAAAACGTTCAAATTAAGTATTCTCAACGCATTATTAAAATAAGGAAACAAATTATTTTGTGATTTTGTAACATATATTACAGTGTACCAATATTTAATAATAAATTACATAAATTCAACAAGTAATTAAATGAGGATCCGAGTAATGCATTTTAAACTAATCTAAATCTAATGAAATTAAATGAAATACATGGTATGGAAACCTTTTTCACAGGTTTGGTGCTATATACAACACCCAAGCAGTGAACTAGTAACATGAGGTCTAGCTATTGTGGTCACAGACACATAACTCTTGTTTATTGTGCAGTGAAGGGAATTCCGATCTCCAACTATAAATCAATGGAACTAGTCGTTCGTCTACTACGAAGGTTTTAGAAACATGAATAAAATATTAACTGAAATTTATGATGTGGTACCGTATTCAAACCTTTGATATTTTGCATAGTTATAAGATTGTACAGAATTAAAATGAAAATGTATTGTAACACTCGAAACTTCTTTTTATTTAAGGAAATATCAACATTGAGTTTCCCTGAGTTTTAAAAGTATTTCTTAAGAATATCCATGTGCATGTGAGTATGTATAATTATGTATATTCGATACGTGATACTTTGACCATAACTAAATATGTTTAATTTCAATTATTATATTAGGTAAGTTTTCTAGAACACTGAGGTAGGTTTAAGTTAAAGTTAATTATATTGTTTTTAAAAACCGCTTTTATATTTTATTTTATGTATGTTTATTCTATTACGCTCAAGTATTTTATAGCAAAAAATATTTTAATATGAAATAATAAGTTTAGTTCTTATAAAAACTCAGTCAGACAAAATATATATATCATGGCTTACAAAAAATATTTTCAACCGTAAAACCAACACATTTCTATCTTCAAAAGCAGATTCTATCCCTCGATTTAAAAGGCATTACTGTCAGCTTAACATTTTATTTCATTTAACATTTATCACAACAAACGTTACTAAAATTTAAACTATAATAAACCAGTACAACAGAGTACAAGAGAGAGAACGTAACGAACTTCAATTGAATCAATCCAAAAAGTACCGTCACACATGCGTGGATAATTTTATTGACAAAATATCGTGTGAATGTTAAATTAAGTTCTACTTCATTTTAGTTCAAAGTAAGAAATATTAAACTGCAATAGACTTTACTCCTGCAATCTGGAGGCATGTTTGTCAGAGCAGTTCCAAACAAACTCGGCGAAAAAGAAAATCAAAATTAACTCTTTACATCTTTTCTGCATAGAGACATTCTGACTAGAATATGGGTGTAGAGAATATGGATGTAATATGGGTGAAGAGTATTATTATTGTCTTATCAGATGCTCAATTGTCTGAGGTGCAAAATAACTCGTGATTGTTAATTTTTCTCTAATTGTTACCCGTAAGAATAATTTAATATCGTTGGAATCTTATTTTACTTTTAATTTTGACCTATTGACCAGAATATTAGTAGAGTTTTTCTTTGGACCGGGATAAGCCGTTGTAAGAAATTCCAGGTTTCTGGAACCCTCCTATCAAGAGCTGTCGCACAAACAGACAGGTATACAGACGTGTGGCCAACATTGTTTTAAGAAGTATCTGTTGGGTTTTTAGTAATAGCATTAAAATTTTTTAATAATAATACACTTATATTGTACAAATCTTAGGTGTTGAGTCTATTTAGTAGGCAATTAAAAATTCAAACAATCCAATAAGACTATCGACATTAAGTGAAGCCTGTCACTGTCAAGGAAATAATCATCAGACCTGCATAACTGAATAAAAAGATGGTTCAGCTTGTATACATAACTTTATATTCAGTTATGTAGATCTGATTATGTTTCCGTTAAGAGCAAACGGACTAACATTATTAAACTTCAATATTCGAATTTTCTATTTAAAAGAATGAACAAATAGAGTTATCAGAAATCTTTAAAATTCTAAAATAGATTATATAAAATTAACTTTAAATTGGTATGCAATGACGCTCGATACATCGAAAAGGGACTTACCTATAGACTTTATTTATAAACAACCATCGTATATATATAGCGAATATTGTTACTTTAATATTATGAGTAACCATGATGACAACGATAACATCACATGATGACTATAGTTGTACATATATTGAGTACACATTTAAATTGTGATAAGGTAATACATTTAGTCTAGTAAAATGAGTAAAAGAGAATAAATGTAACGTTGGTGAAGCCTTTTACGCAATACGTGGTATGGCCTACTGCTATCTCGTTATTAATGGATAGGTTATTACGATATCATTGCAGTCAGGTAAAATGTAAAGTGTGGGTGTGAACATGGCAGCTATTCAGTCATGATACAATCGAATGTGACAATTAGAGGAACTAAAGTAGCATCAATTTAATCAGTACAACAGGATAGATAATGAGAACCTCTTTCATCGTGCACGTAGAGTCAGGTACACCCACCGCACTATACAAAGAGAACAGTTGGGTAGCTCTACTGTAGAACCAGACTATAATTAATGGTGATAGTTCTACTGCTACTATAATGATGACAAAGTTCTCTTGTGACGGATTACACGGATGGTCTGTTGTAAGTTCAAAGGATTGCATCAATGCAATTAATTTAATCAAACGCGTTTTCAAAACATTTTAACAGTTTCAATCAATTTTTTAGTTAAGCTTAATATAAATCTATAAGTTAAAAGAAATTAATCAAATATTTGTTACACCTTAATTGTAAAATATCACTTAAAAAGTCGTTTTACCAAATAAATAAGGGGAAAAAATCAATTCGTTGAACATCTAAAAAAACTATAGCCTTTTAAAATTGTGTTCATAAACGCCATCTATACTCAAATTGCATTTTTGTACATCATTTTTGTTTCTAAAACATCATTACGTTTATAAAGAAACCCTACAAATTTCTCATGAAACCTCTTACCTAACGTGCAATAGCTATAATGTAGAACTGAAATACAATGAGACAAATCAGGCACACATTTGGGTACAAGGACTGAGAGGCCCAGGTGACTAATCTTGTTAATTAGCACTCAAGTTGTGCATCAATGCAATGACTTAAATGAAAAACATTTTTTCATATAATGTGAATATAATTCATATAATTTTAGTGTAAAATTAAAAATAAAACATCTTCTTATGTACTTTTAATCCTTTTACCACACCAACATAGCATTATTTCCCTCAATTATGTCAACTTGGATAATGGGATAGTTCAAGTTATATCATTTTGTGTAATACTTTACATATTTTAATTTATTTTCCATCCAAATCGTTTTATCATTGAAAACTTAACCCATATAAACGTGCAGGATTTTAGAAGCAGACGGCGAGTTTCTATTGTTCATTTGGCCCCAATTATTTCACTTATGAGTTGTGAAAAATTACTAGCATGTATAATATACTCTGTTATTAAGTTGATATATTCAGTTACGCAATCAGTATTAACATACGGGCATGTATTATTAGTCTATTGGCAATTTTCCATTGAGCTACAAACATGAGACACAAAGTGTGGATGGTTTAGGTTCTTTATTTTGGACAATTTAACATTGCATAGTATTTTTCTTTGGGTAAATTTATGGGGCTAAAGTAACTTATTATCGCATTTAAATTAGCAAAGTAAACAGCATACTAAAATTTGTGGTTTTATCCATGTATAAGCACCAATTTATAGTACCTGATTAATCAAATTTTCCTTATTTTAGCCCTTACCGATGCCTGCATATAGCCATTGAGCAGTTCAAATCATGTTTTTGATTACAGACTCTTGTCTATTAATATATTATCGAGCGTTCACACGTACTGAATAGTTCAAAAGAAAAATTAACAATATGTCATAATTAAAATCCATATCATTCTGGCCACAGTTCACACAAGTACATTATATTTTTAACTCTTTCCTGAATTATCAAGTTACAGATGCATAACTATTTATGATACGTGAAGGAATGTTTACACACGTTTTCATTTGATAAATATTTAAAGAATAAGACGATAATGTGTTTGGTTTCACATGTGGAAGCGCTGTATTTTCTTCTACTAATCTATTAAAATATATAACTATTCCTTATTTAGCGTGTTTGTTTCGTATTTATCACACACAAACACACACACACACACACACACACACACACACAATAAAACAAGTAAACCAAATTAAACACGTGTATTTAAATGAAGAAACAAAATATTTTACAAATATCGTAATTTTATAATATGAAAATTATTCAAAGTCAATACCAAACAGTCTTTCCTCATGTCATTACTTGCAATTAGCAACAAAATATAAATTTAAAATTTTGAACGTTATATTATAGTACTAAGGAAATTGATGTTGAATATTGATAATTATAATGTACTAACCATGATGTTCCGTAAATATATAATGCATATTATTATACTGTATGTTTGTATGTTGAGGAATTTATTCCCTGTAAGAAAGTATGAATGCTAAGTACAGGTATTAATGTTCATTGTCAACAACCCAGTCTCTAACTTACTCTGAGTGTGCTGCTTGCTTTCTGTAGTTACAGTTGCAAAGAGACGTTGTCCATGGTAGTTGTTTAATAAGCTGCAAAAAGCGCCATTAATGGGTATCATAACATATTCATTTTTAAATATGAATTGATTATTATAACAAAATAATAATAGTAAACCTAATTCTTGGCACCAGTGCATAACATTGTTATATTTTTATAAGGATTTGTGAAGGAAGTGTCTAAATATTTTGGAGTATTTAGAGATTTTATTATTTCAAACATGTTAATTCATAGGGCATAACAAATACTCCACTGCAGTCAAATATCAAACCAACAGTTTGTATCTGTAGATTATGTAATGCGTAGACTTTGTAAACATAACTTCTCCGTATACAAGTTAATTTGTAATTATTAGAATTAAAAGAGTTAGTTTCAGAGTATGTGAAAAGATTCCATGAGCGAAAGTTTATACAAATTCAACTATTTCAAATTGTAAAAAAAATGAAAATATGCCTTTACTTAAGAGGCGGAGTTAGGTCTATTTAGCCCTTTCTACCATTCAACTTCACATAATACACACAACACACACACACACACACACACACACACACACACACACACACACACCACACACACACACACACACACACACACACACACACACACACACACACACACACACACACACACACACACCCACACACACACACACACACACACACACACACACACATATATATATATATATCTTATATATATAAAAAATCTTGAGTCACGATGTATGTTGCCAATAAACTAACTCCAAAACGACTGAACCAATTTCAATCAAATTTCACATGTATCCGTAATTTAGTCTAACTTAGAAGATAGGATAGTTATTTATCTGAATTATTCGCTTATGTCGTGAATATAAACGAATAAAATGTATTAATTAAATGTTTATTAAGCAAGTGTTTTATTTACTATTTAGTTTTATGAAGTGCTCATAGATGGCGGTTTAATTCATTTATCGATCAAATTCTTCAATATTGTTTGACATCTAAGTTGCAAATACCACCCAATAGATAGCGCTGTGTTCTGTTTTTTAGAATTATAAATTCTACAACTTTATTCCACGTAATATTTATTTATATTCACGACTAATCGTACTTATTTTAATTGTTTGTGACTGATATTTTTATAATTATTCTGTGTATTATGTTACAATATTATTATCATTGTTAACAGATAAATTTTTGTACTACTTTTATTAGAGAATTATTAAAGTCTTGGCGCCAAATTCGAATCAAAGTCTCAAAATCTGGCGATCAAATTCTATCGAGTCGCCATCTCTGATTAGAATGTCCAAAGCTTTTAGTATCTCATTCGCTCTCGAGATCTGCTCTGAATCTAAATAAAGCACTCTCTCGAACCTTCGAGAGTCACTAATTTCGAACAATCGATCAATCGATTCTTCTCGAAGCATGCGCACTAGAACGTTCGGGAAATTCAAGGCCAGATATAAATACTGGCGTCGAGTATCACTGCAGTTCAGTTCCTTTTTAAACGAGTAAATACTATCTCCCGGAAAGATACTTTTTTTGATTTTTAATCTGATAATTGTTAATTAATACATTCATTAATTTCGATCTAATTTATTAATTTATTTCAATTATAAATATTTTCAGTTTCAGAAGAAATGCCGCGGAAGAAATCTAACCTCAACAATCCGTGTAGCAGAAAGGTACGACTCCAGCGCGCTCCGGCGAGCTCGAGAATCAGAAGAAGAAAACTGCAGCAAGAAATGCAGCTCACGAATTAGAACAGCAAAAATTCGTAGTCAAGAATCTCAAGAACAGCGTAATAAACGTCTGCGACAAAATGTGATTAAGGGCAAGAACTGCGCGACAACAGAATATAGCCAGATTTAGAGAACTCGAAAGAACGAGGGTGGCAACAAACCAGTCGTGTATTAACACGTGCATCATTCTTTCGCCTTGCGTTGTTGAGTATGAACCAGACATTAATTACTCGGCACATTCTAAAATTACAATTGGTGCGATGGATAAAATATGTCAAATATTGCCACGCGTTAAAATTTCGAAATGAAAACAACTGGAATGTGTTGTGCATCAGGAAAAAATTGTACTGCCAATTCTTCCTACTCCACCAGAACCTTCGAAAATCACTTCTTGCTGGCGAATCAGACGATTCGAAAATTATTTTTATGTAAGACACGTAAATTTAATTCTTGCTTTCAAATGACATCTTTTGGTGCAACTAAGATTTGCGATTTAACATCTGGAATGGACGTAATTTTTGAAACGACATTCAAAATCCAAGGCCAAGTGTATCATAAGATTGGGTCACTAATGCCGATGCCTGATGAGGATTCAAAGTTTCTTCAAATTTATTTTATGGGCAGTTGTGAGGATCGCTGGTGACAACTAGGTGCCTGCATAATTTCATAGAAGAAGCACAAGAAAGAGCAATTGTTGGGAATCGTTGGAAGTTTTTTTTCGAAAATTATAATCATCTTATTCAGCTATTTAAAAGGGTATCATCACCACAATTAATAAGTGAAAATTGTCAAATTGTCATCAAAGCGATAAAGTACCATCCGGGTGAACATGCTGGCAGGTTCAACGCGCCAACTGTAGATGAAGTTGCTATTATTATGGTTGGTGATCCATCTAAAACAGAGACATTAGAATTACACGTCGAGATAGAATTGTTAGTGTAATTTCGGATATACATCGTTCATATGACGCACTTCAGTATCCTTTGATATTCTGGCAAGGGCAAGATGAATATCACGTCAACATCAAAACAGCGTGATCCAGTCACTGGTAATGAAACAAATAAAAAAGTTAGTTCAATGAACTTACTATGCGCACCGATTGGATGATTAGATTTAATCAAGACAATTATATTTTACGATATCGTCAGCTGTACATCAATTCGTTGTAGATATGTACGCTAAGATCGAAAGTGAACGTTTACGATTCATTAGATTCAATCAAGCTAAATTACGATCAGAGGAATACATCCATTTACGAGATGCTATTATCGGAAACGTCGACGAAAACTTAAGCATCAATGATATTGGAACTGTATTTATTTTACCTTCAAGCTACATAGGCAGTCCACGGAATATGCAAGAATACATGCAAGATGCTATGACTTACGTACATCATTATGGTCGACCTGATTTGTTCAATTACATTTACGTGTAACCCAAATTGGGAAGAAATAAAAACTTTGTTATTATCAGGTCAACAATCAATACAAATCGCCATGATATCGTTGCATCGTGTATTTAAACAAAAATTGAAATCTTATGATTGATTTAATCGTTAAATATTCTATTTTTGGTAATACGTGTTGCTGGCTGTATTCTATTGAGTGGCAAAAGAGAGGTTTACCTCATGCTCACATTTTGATTTGGCTTGAAAATAAAATTCGTCCAGATGAAATAGATCAAATAATTTCTGCTGAAATTCCGGATTCATCAACTGACCCAGAGTTGTTTTAGGTTGTTACCAGTCAGATGATCCATGGACCATGTGGTACTTTTAACATGACGTCGCCATGCAATGGAGAATGGAAAATGTAAGAAACGTTTCCCAAAACCATTTACGAATGATACTATTACGGATATCGATGGTTATCCATTGTATCGCCGTAGAGACACTAACCATGGTGGCCGTACATTTAATATGCAAATGTCAAATTCTACAAATCAAGTTGAAATTGATAATCGGTGGGTAGTTTCCATACTCACCACTGCTTTCCAAACGTATAAGGCTCATATTAATGTCGAGTTTTTGTAGTTCCGTGAAATCCATTAAGTACATTTGCAAATACGTTAATAAAAAGGAAGTGATCTGGCCGTATTCGAAGTACAAAATATTAACCGAAATGACGAAATAACACGATACCAAATGGGGAGATATATTAGTGGTAACGAGGCTATCTGGCATATTTTTAGTTTTATTCCCATACACGAAAGAGATCCTCCTGTTCAGCATCTTGCAGTACATCTCGAAAATGGTCAGCGAGTATATTTTTCTGAAAAAAATATTGTCCAAAAAGCACTTCAGCCACCAAAGACGACTTTAACTGAATTTTTTTACTTTGTGTCAAAAATCTGATGTGTTTGGCCAATTCGCAAAAACATTATTGTATACCGAAGTTCCATGCTATTTTACGTGGAATAAATGTAAGCAAAAAAATGGGAACCACGTAAAAAAGGAACACCACACATCCATCAATACCAGGTTTATTTAAAGCCAAGACATTGGGACGGCTTTACACTGTACATACCAAACAACGTGAATGTTTCTTTTTGCGTTTGTGTTGTTTGTAAAATGTTCCTGGACCAACATCTTTTGAATTTTTGCGCACACAGTTAATGGTCGCGTGTTCAATACATATCAAGATGCATGTTGTGAATTGAAATTATTGGAGGCAGACAATCATTGGGACTTGACACTTGCTGATTGCAGCGTTAACATCCACACCCAATAGTATGCGTCAACTATTTGCAATAATCTTGACGACATGTTATCCAAACACATTCATTGACTTTATGGGAGAAATAAATAAAAATTATATGACTGAGACATCCTGTATCGAGCCAAACAAAACAAATCAATGTCCAAATCTATATTTCACACCAGAGATGTATAATTGAAGCATTAGTGTTGATTGAAGATTTATGTATTTTAATTGCAAATTTACCACTTAGTCATTATGGTATGCCAGCACCTAATCAGTCGGTCACTGACTTACTTAACACTGATTTGCAAACGAGAAAACACATTACAATGAAATTGATTTAGCTTCAATTATTGCGAATAATGAGCCATCATTGACAACTGAACAAGAAAATATTTATAATCGAATTATAAGAACTGTTAATGATAAAAGAGGTGGATTTTCTTTTCTTAGATGCACCAGGTGGAACCGGGAAGACATTTTTTAATATCATTAATCCTTGCAAAGATACGGTCGCAACAAAAAATTGCATCGTCAGGCATTGCTGCCACATTATACTAGATGGTGGACGAACAGCACATTCAGCATTGAAGTTGCCATTAGACATTCACAACAAACCAAATGCAGTGTGTAACATTAAAAAAAAAAAAGTGGAATGACTTCAGTGTTGCAAAAGTGTGCAATTATAATTTGGGATGAGTGTACAATGCCCTAAACATTCACTTGAAGGATTGGATAGAAGTATGAAAGGATTTGAAAGGCAACGATAAACTTTTCGGTGGTACTGGTTTTACTATTGTTGGTGACTTCCGACAGACATTACCAGTTATTCCTCATTCTACTTTTGCCGACGAAATTAACGCATGTCTAAAACAATCGTTTTTATGGCGAAACTTCGTCGAGACTCTTCGATTGGACCGTGAATATGCGAGTACAAATGCAAAATGATCCATTGGCACAAGTATTTTCTAAGCAATTGCTGGATATTGGAAACGGTGAAGTTGAACTGTATCAAGATACTCAGTATATCAAACTACCAGATAATTTCTGCACTGTTGTTGAGACGAAAAAAAGTGAACTAATTGAGAGTGTCTTCCCGGATATATTAAAATAATTATTTAGATCATTGATTGGCTCTGTAATCGTGCTATTTTAGCAGCAAGAAACGTTGATGTCGACAAAATTAACTTCCAGATACAACAATTATTACCAGTGATTTGATGCCTTTTAAAATCAATCGATACAGTTGTTGACGAAAAACGAAGCCCGTAAACTTTCCCACCGAATTTTTAAATTCTCTGGATTTACCAGGAATGCCACCACACAATCTGCAATTAAAAATTGGTTCACCAATTATTCTTCCTCCGTAACTTAAAACCCGCCTAAATTATGCAACGGTACACGTTTAGTTATCAAGAGGATCACTGGAAATATTCTTGAAGCAACAATTTTGACTGGAAAGTTAAAAGGCGAAATCGTCCTGTTGCCGCGAATTCCATTAATAGCGTCAGAATGTTCAATACCATTCAAAAGGCTTCAATTTCCCATTCGTTTAGCATTTGCGATGACCATAAAACAAATCGCAAAGGTCAAACAATATTGACTTGCGGTTTAGATTTAGAAAATACGTGTTTTTGTCATGGAAACTGTATGTGGCCTGTTCACGTGTGGGAAAGTCATCAAATTTGTTTTGTATTAGCAAAAGACAGATTAACCAAGATTATTGTGCCACAAATTAGTATTGAGATAATTGTCAATTTTAATAATTTAAAGAAAAAAAACTTTCAATCAAAACAATTGTTCAAAAATCAATGTTATATACCTCATTTATAGATTTAGATTTAAATTATTCTCAGCTTTATTAGTGAATAATAATTTAATTGTATTTAGATAATGAGTAAATATTATTTTTATCTATAGTTACTGAGCCACAGCAACGCGTGGCCGGGTCAGCTAGTATATATATATATATATATATATATATATATATATATATATATATATATATATATATATATATATATATATATATATATGTACATTGAATTGTAGGTGGTGGATTAAAGGATTTTTTGTAAGGCCTATATATAAATAAATGGATTAACTATATCTTCGATTAGTAACTTATCTCACTATTCTTTCCTAAAATATAGGCTTGAATACTAAACGTTAATACATTTTGAATAATATTATGCAATTTGTCATGATTATGTAATGTTTGCCAGCTCAATTGTGGATATTTATACAACCATTAAATGTAATGGTTGAATAAATACCCACTGCATAATAATGCATCCAATGGGATGGAGCAAACAGCATTATTACATGGGACTGACTGTAATCCTGCTAAGTGTGCAGCTTGTCACGTCTTGCCCACTTAGATCTATTTACCAAAGTGATTACTGCGTCTACATTTACTCTAGGAAAAGATCCACTTATAAAGTGAATGAGTTTTTGTGTTCAATAAGTAAATTTTGATGTTACATTAAATTTTATAGTTTCCTTAGAGTACATGCTAAATTTGTTTCTCTTTACTTTTTACTAAAAAAATAATAATCTTATTTGACTCAATTTGTTCTCAAATGTATTTATTATGCGAATTTTCTAGTTGCCACCATGGATATTCATAAAACAAATGTAAAAACATTCGCTAACTCAGACAAATTCTATGGAGTGATATGCACTATCATCAAACTGAATTTTTCCCCATTTAAAAAAGAGATTTCTTACAAAGTTACAAGCCTTGATTTGTTCCAGAAACACAGAGAGGAATAAACATCGTTCAAGCCCCTAGAATAAAAGTAATAAAATATATAGTTGCTACATTAAGAATTATACTGTTCCGTGCATCTCGAAGGCTGTGGCTTCATCTGATTTATCCTAGAGGAGAATTTGTTCCATGCTGGTTATTTATACAGATAATTAAATTAAGAGGAAATACGAATGATAACAAATAATGTTATTGATTGTACTGTGGAATATTTACAATACATGTCAGTAAGACAATTTTGAAGCATAAATTTACAACATATACAGACGGAAAAAATTGTCGAACCGACTAGCTTTATTTTAATGAGTTCTGGGCTTTTACTTAATAAAAAATTTAGAATGTGTAGCCTAAATACGTATATGGTAGTTGACATTAGCACTTTGAAACAGCATATTTACAGTAGATTAACGAACCATAGGTTACGTGACAACAATGAAACAAGCGAGCGCAGTGACTCCTTGACCGCAGCAATTGTAACCACAAGGCGATACATCTGACACGAAATGTAACTGTTTATGCCAGAAATCGTCGAGGGGCATCACTTGCTTGTTTCACTGATAAACTGATTAAATACGGATTACACAAGTAAATACTGACATAATTCCTAAATTGAACCAAGGAAATATGATTATTTGGGGAAAATGATGCAAGAATATATATGCTGTTCTATATCTAAATTACTGATATTTATATCATCTAAAAGTGAGTACCGAGAATGCAAATAAATATAGAGAGGGAGGGTGCCCTTGAATACATACATTTACTTTCAGAGGACCAATAAATAGTAAATAACACTGGTAAATCAAATGAAAATATAAATTTGCCAACACATATCTCGAAAAACAGTTTGACGTACAGTAAGGGGATTAGTAACAATAAAGAAGTATTAAAGTAAACTACAACAATGGAAAAAAGGATTTGTAACTCTACTCCTTGTGTCCAGAATAACATACAAAAACTATAAATAGAAGCATTTACCTATATTAGGATCATGATTCCAAAATATGTATACATATGTGTACCTGTACCTGTAAATTTAGTAATATATATCAAAAGAATGTAAGAAAAACAAAAAATTCTTTCAAGATTAAGAATAAACTAGACATTGGTTTTGATATTGTCCAACAAATATACCTTATCAGTTAGTTATTTATAAATTATAAACAACTTTTTCTGCACACTCGATATCAAAAGATAACCTGATTCTCGATATATATACATACTTCCTTTCTAAAACTATCAAAGGAATTCATCGTATTAATTCATACTTTTCTTCTAAAAAAAAAACTAAGAACTCCGAATTTAGGATTCCTCCACATTGTTCTTTACAGTTCGTGTATAGGGAATTTAAATACGAGGGAATTTAAAAACTCCCGGTCCCTAATTGATCACGTATATACTGATCTTTCTGAAGACATTTTCAGTTGCTCTGTCGTGATAAATGCTCTGTTCGATCACCATGCACAAATCTCACATGTCAGGTATTTATCTAGTCCTGATTGCCCTAAGTTTATGCTTAAGCGATCATTTGTAGAAGATAATGTTCGTATTTTTAGACATCTTCTGGGTGGGGAAACATGGCATGATGTTTACGCAGCTAGAACAATGGATGATAAGATGAGCTTGTTTATGTCCTCTATAGAGTTTTATTTCATTCAGGCTTTTCCTGAGAAAAGGGTTCGGATTCGTGGGCGTTCTCCAAATGCCAAAGTGTCTTTAACCCAGGACCAAATTGAGCTACGTGATTTGGTTGCGCATTGGTATTATAAAACTAAAGACCTGAGTTCTTCTAATGAGAGAAGAAAACAATACCTTTCTTTGAAGAGGCAATATAGGGCTAGTGTGAGGGAAGCTAAGTCATCTAAAGTTAAACATTTACTGCAGACTTCCTCAAATAAAGTTAAGACTGTGTGGGACATAGTGAACGAGCATAGAGGTAAGGCAAGAGTTTTGGCAGATATCCCTCGAACCATCAAGGATAGTAAAGGAGTCATTATTAGGGATCCGAAGGACGTTTCCAACTTGTTCAATGATTTCTTCATTAATGTGTCGAATGCAAGTTCATCTTCCATATCGTTGTCTCTTCTTCAAACAACAATCATGTGCAGGGGTGTCTTCATTTTTCTTTTCACCTGTTTCTGAAGTGGAAGTATCTGACATCATCAGATCTATAAAAGCAAAGGCTTCTTCTGGCTTCGACAATATATCATCGAAGCTTCTTAAATCATGTACGGAGTATTTTGTTAGGCCACTTGCTCATTTGATAAATTTTTCGTTTGAAAATGGCGTGTTTCCTGACATTTTAAAGTTGTCTATAGTGAAGCCGTTACATAAAAGGGGACTGGTTGAGGAACTTGATAATTTCAGGCCTATTTCGATTGGATCGACATTTTCTAAGGTGTTTGAGAAGGCAGTTTTGATAAGGTTAACGGCTTTCCTGGAGAGTAATAACGTTTTGTTTGACAAAACAGTTTGGCTTTGTCAAGGGAGGCTCAACTGTGAAGGCAATGTTTTGCTCTCTTGGAAAAAGTTGTTAAAAGCTCTTGATGAAGGACAGTTTTCTGCTGGTATCTTTTTTGATTTGAGAAAAGCATTTGACATGGTTTCGCATGAACTTCTTTTGCAAAAGCTTGACAGAGTGGGTGTGCGTGGCTTGGCAAATCAATGGCTGTCATCTTTCTTGAGGTCAGCGTAGACAAGTTGTGGAAATTCAATACGTTGACGTAAATACTAGGAAAAGATGCTTTTCTGACGAGCAGATTGTCAAGACGGGTGTGCCACAGGGCTCCATACTTGAACCCTTCCTCTTTATTTTGTATGTGAATGACCTCAGCAGTTGTGTTTCGAGGGGCTTGTTGTGTTTGTTTGCTGACGACACATCACTTGTAATTGATGAGTCTTGTCGTTTCAATATGGAGATAATTACGTTTGTTCAGTGTAATTCAATAGTCCAGTGGTTTCAGAGTAATGGTTTGGCCGTGAATACTGATAAAAACTACATTGCTAGATTTTTAAATTTCATCAAGACGCAATGACTCTTTGAGTGTTTGGGTTGGCGATACAGAGGGTTGTTCTGAGCAAATGGTCAAGTTTTTAGTCCTAATTGTCGATAGGAATCTTAGCTTCTCCTTTC